>NW_027180453.1:0-145341 GCF_040956055.1 Brachionichthys hirsutus
CAAAAAGAGCAGTCAGAGGTCAGGCATCAAGCTATATTCCATCCTTAAAGTTGTTCTATGACTTTCTGGCAACGGGGAAACGAGATGGCAGAGACCAGGCACACATGACTGACAGCTTGTCAGAGTCCCCGGCCAGTAACTCTCACATCAGAGAGGCCTGCGCTGACGGCAGAGGAAGTCCCTCCCTTGTGTATCGTCTTTCTAATTTCTTCACACCTCTGTGCTTCTGTTGTTGAATGGAGCAGGGCATGAATGCCAACAGACACGCGCAGCACAGACAGAAAATATAGGCACTCATATTCTCATAGCCCTCATGCACACAAACACACACACACACACACACGCACATGCATGCACACAAACACGGACTCACTAAGAGACAATGAAAGACACAAAGACACTGAAATGGGAACATTGCAAATCCACAACTGGATTCTTTTGTGCTTCATAACATGGTGTGAATTTTGCATCAGATCAACGACCACTAAAATATAGAATCACCCCCAACATTCCTTCTCGGGTATCTTAAATATAAATCACATTAAGAGTGGATATAATTTTGGCCTCTTCCACTGAATCCATTCATTATATATTGTGTGTGTGTGTGTGTGTGTGTGTGTGTGTGTGTATCTCTTCATTAGGTGCAAATTGAATGAGTAAGGGTGACTTCCACTATACAGTAAGTTCTATAACACACTTCTGTGAGTATAGTTTTGTCACGTCAACACTTTAATGAGGACACAATTTGGGCACAATTTGGTTCTCCTTTAGAAAAAATAAAATAAAATAAATTTCTGTGTGTATTCGGAGAAACCTTGTTACCATGACTATGAATATCATATACTACTTGGTCCTTTAATTTCTGGCATTAGATGGTGGATTTCATTTTCGACTTTAGCATTATTGCATGTTTTAACCTTTGCTCCTGTAACTGCTCAACGAGGCATCTGCTATCAAACATCTTTCAGTGAGACAATTGTGTGGGTGTTAATGTGTGTGTTTGTATGTATGAAGGTCTCGTGTTATCTAGTCTGGCTTGTCCCCGCTCGGGGCTCCTTGCTGTGTGAGCGTATGCCACAGCTCCACTTTCTTGCCTTTATTTTTGAGACACTCGAACCAGTGTTTGAGTCTCTGTCCGCTTGCATTGATGCCAAGTTCTACTCCACCTGTCAAAAGAGGAGCAGAGCCAGAGAGGAAGCATCAGGAAATGGGTTAAGGAAGGAGATCAAACCGGAAGGAATCATGGAAATAATGAAATCAAGAGCTGCTGGCAGGATGAAGCACCCAGTGTTACTCCTAATGCAACGTGTAGTGCTGCATATTTAATATAGCATTTTACTTCTGTAGCTGATCCAGGTGGATGTAATTTAAAAATATTTATACACAGATACACAAGATAGATCGGAGGAGTAACGAGCGGATGAATGGGAAAACTAATTCAGACACGCTAATTTCTTTGGGTACCGGATGTTCACTTTGTCACTAACTATATATATCCCTGCAAGTAGTTTGCATCTCAGCAGGAAGTTCTCCGAGCTTCCTCATTGAAAGAGTTGAAGATGACGCTGACAACATCACCACGAGATCAGAGAACGTGAAGACCAGAGTTCAATCGTGGCTTGGATAAATAAACACACAGCAGCTCCATAAAGCCGAGAAGAGCTGCAGATAATTATTGAAAGGGTTAATGCGGCCTTTAAAATTCTCACGCTGTTTTAACATTAACAAGTGGTGCTTTAAATGACAATAGATTTGATGACGGGTTGAACTAAGATTTCAGGACCCAAACAGACTCTGCTTTGACAAACCAAAGTGTTTTTTTTGAGTACTGCGTTTTAATTTCCGACTATGCATTTTATATTGTAAATGATCACGTGCTTCTAAGTAAACACCAGCTGCCAGATAACTGGATTATAAAGTACAATTATGTCCATCACAATTGCAGGCGAAATGAATAGCGTGGCAGTAAAGCATATTACCCTCAATACCGGCACCTGTTTTTACCTCATGGCATCCAAATATAACAACCAACAACACACTTTTCCTCTCAATTAAAATCCAATATTCCATCACATGTAAACAAACTTTCACAATTAATGGATATTCCTGCCAATTGAAATGATCATTATTTGACCGGCAGAGAGACACGTCGCAGCAAAGGGGGGAACATCCTGCCAGGGAATTAAAACGAATAAGATGCTTATGTAGTGAAATATGAAAGAAAAGTGGCAATAAATATGCAGAAAAGCAGGAAATGACTCATCCAAATGTCATCTTGACTGTAAGGCATAGAGATACAGGCAGCTTTCATAGCGAGGATATTGCAGAGCCATTCCCTTGCTTATGATTGCGCAGCTAATGAGGCGTGAAGTTTTAGACATGGCATTTTGGCAATGCGCCTCGGAAAATCACTGCTGTGAGGAAATTGTTGATTTTCGTCATATAAGAGCGCAGCCCTAAACGCCGCCGGAGGGGAGCGGCCTTGAAGTGTTTCCTTGCTGCATGCTGCCTAATAACTTCGCCTTCACATGCAGGTCCATCTGCTCGCCGCTTCGTCACCTCCACCACTAACCCCACGCCACTTCCACCACCTCCGAGCCGAGACTGATGGAGCGCACCCTGAGCTTGCAGATGGATAATGATATGCGGATAAGCCATCCTGACATGCGTGGAGAGGTGTGGGGTCGATGGGGTGGCGGTGTGGGTGTAAGCAGAATGAGGAATGCGGTCCTGCATCCTCCAGCGCGTTATTGTAATTATACATCCCAAAGCAGGCTTAGATTACTTTCACGATAAAGATTACTTTTCCCATTTCCCCCCTGTGTATCGATCGTTCCCACAAATCACCCAGCTGATTGATTGCAGCTGTTTCCTTGTGTACGTTTGACCTCCCAGTTTTTTTTCTCGCACCATGTTCTCCTTCACGTGTCTCTGAAATCAGACATTTTGCCATGTGACATTCTCCATGCGTCTTTCTAAGCCTATTAGCCGGCTTGTTAGATTTTCACTCTTACAATAGTGCACCAGGATTCTGTTTTCGCTCGGCCTCTTCATCAACTTGTTCCCCCCCCCCCCCCCATTCTTCTTTCCTCCCAGCCCCAATTAACACAACTGCCAGGCTCCTGCAGTAAAACTGTAATCAGGGGAACGCATGTGATCTGGGATGTACGTTAGATCAATGGCCGTTCCTCCCAACAGGGCTAATAACTTACTGGGATAATCTAAACACAGTGTCCAGCCCAACCATTGCCTAACACACATGTGAGCACGCACATATTAAGCAGACAAAAATGCCCTGATCACAGGGAGGAAATCCAGTCTCACTGCACCTCCCCACTAGTGGCTCATCCCTCCCCGAGCCCCCCCATGTGCTTGATAGCTATGATGTACACACCAGGCCATGCCAAAGCCGTTTAGCAGCCTGACTGAGGAGCAGCAATCTGATCCACAAATGGCAGGAGTTGAGAAGACTCTTCCTTTTTGATGTCTAAAGCCTCTCTGTTTCCTTTCCCAATGAATCCCCCATCACTAATAATTACCGCTCATCTCGGCACATTTGTTATTCCTCTTTCCGCCCACATTTCCACCGGTTTTCTGTTTTCTGTAACAGCACCTCTGATTTTCTCCACTTCATCCCTTCATGCCTCAGTTTTTGTCAACCTACCTATGAAGTCGTTGCTCATTCCCAAGTCATAGTCCCACACAGAGATTTCCAGCGTTTTCTTTGCAAGCTGGTCCAGGGGAACATCATACGAAAACTCCTGTGCAGGTGGTACCAGAAAGAAAATATTCAAAATGAAAAAACATATCTAATAATTATGCTTTTTCAGGTCAAACATGCAGATTGATGTTGAGAAGGAAACATGCTCATCAAAATATTACAGCATCATTTCGATGAGAGGAAATCAGAGGCTTCCACACATATTTTCTTGCCTTGTACCTCATTGAATTCTGGGTTGAGAGTCTTTTTCTTCACTGTAGTCTTGTACTTGGACTTTTTACCCATATCTGGCTGCAAGATGCTGAGGAGAGAAAGGAGAGAGCAGACGCTGAAACTGCTGACATTCATTGGGACTCTGGTTATTCCATCCTCAGGATAACACACAGCTTAAATTTAAACATTTGTAATGCAGGATTGGGCAGTAAAAAAGTGTTTTGTAAGTAGCAAGGCAGATCCCTTATCTGGGATTGAGAACCAACAACTGACTATCTCTCTCCAGAATTGTTGACAGCAGAAACACCCAGAAGGCAGAGAAGTGAAAATAAGAAAATACAGGCTGAGGGAAGGTTATCTGAAGACACACAGTTCTTTCATGGATCCAACCATCCATTCCCTTAGATAAGACTTTTAGCTCATTTTAGCTATCAATACTTTTTCTGATTTCCTTGTGCAATCATAAGGATCTTACTTTTTTTTTTTCTTTCTTTGTCGGGATACATTTCATTTTCCCCAAGAACAGTTTTACAGTAACACAAAACTAAAACGCCTACAGGTACTTTGGAAGAGTAATTAGTCACGGTAATTTCTTGTGCCCATGTTGGCCATGAATTGATCCCTCTCTGAGACTGAACGGTAAAATGAGCCTGAACAAATCCATAAATCTTCATCCATGCAAAAACGCTCCGGGGAAAGCTAACGCGAGGATGCAGCATTCTTTTTTAAACCTATTTATGAGATCAGTCCTTCACTAGCAGTTTTTTTGTTTGTTTTGTTTTAATGACACATAGACAGTAGACTGATTTCACCCTTGTATTGGCAATCTACACTTCTTTGGATAAAATAAAAATCCCAAACAAGTACGCTTTTATGTTTAAACAAAACCAGATTGTGACCATCGGACAGGCAACTGTAAGAAGGTCACCTCTCTTCATCCTTTGCTGAACTCCCAGGACTCATAAATTGTGGACAGCATTAAATGACACAAAATATCACATCGTCTGTCACGAGTTCTGTGTGGCGTGTGAATGTCTTCACAGGGGTTTCTGTAGTCCTTTGATATGGGACGACAAAGACAAGATGTATGTGTCCCCCGATGGCCGTGCAGATAAAGTCGGCAAGGAGTTGGGGTTTGCATTGTCACTGTATTTTCTTTTATGCTTTTGAAATGATTGAAAATAAATGAGGTCAAATCAAATCGACATGACAGACTAGAACATAAGATGAAATAGTCCAAATATTATGATAATATATTTTTTTATTACTGGTCTTTTTTGTATATTTTAAAGTATTGAGTCAATGACAACTTGCCCCCCCCCCCCCCCCCATGTTCAGCATTTTTGACAGTTTAGTACGAAGACTCAAGCAGAAGAAAAAGAGCATCCTGGGAGAGAGAATACAGATGTGACCGAGAGAGAAATGGGGAAAATGTAGCCAATGTTAAGCCAAAGTTGTGATGCACGAAGGAAAGACAGCAAGAAACACACAAATATAGAATATGAGATTGAATGACAACAAGAAAGGGGTTTAATTTATTCCTGCTGCAGTGGTGTTACTAGGTCCCGCTAGTATTCACAGGAAAAAAGAGAACTAAACTGTTGAGGATGGCAGCGTGCTTGCTCAGCAAAGATGTCCGACACGTTTTGCACTATTTCTGCATGCACATGTCTTTTCTCTGAGAATATATATATATTTAATGTTAAAGTTACCGTGTGAAGGACAGGGGAGGGGAGTGTGAGTCCTTTTTGAAGGATATGAACGACTAATCTTTAAATATTAATTTGCACTTTTAAATGGAAGGCAAATTAGCTCTAAGATAATTCCAGCCTTGTGACACTCGGATGGCTTCTGAAGGCTGATTGGGAGTCGCAGAGACAATTTGCCCTCGGGTTAAATGTACAGTCTCACACGTGAATAAATAGCATGAATTAAAAGAGACTGGCATCAAGATCAGCTTCAGCCGCAGATTCCTCGGGACTGCTAATGTCGCAGCTGCAGGACATCACCACTCTGACAGGGAAGTCAAAGTCAGAAAGCTAGCAGGGAAAATTAATGCCTCACTCTTATGTTATCTCAATGGCAGAATAAACTCCAGAGACGAAGGAGTCAGCCGTGAAGTAAAGCAGGCTCTTTGTACCCGGAGCACAATGAACAAAAGGAAACTGGTCGTCAGAGAACTGCAAAAAAAAAAATCCAAAGAACTCAAGTCCCAGAAAAAAAGGGGAAGAGTGACAGAAGAAGAATCATATCATCATCAATCATATGGTCCCTGAAACTGAACGCAGAAGGCACAGCTTCCAGGACGTGTAACAAATACAATTCAATACAATAGAGAGAAAGAAGGAGAATATATGTCAGCGTGTGTGTGTGTGCGTGTGTGCGTGCCTGAGCAACAGAAAGAGATTTCTTTTTTTACATGAGCCTCCTCTCCATCTCTCATCACTCTGATGCAGAGAAGAACTTTAAATCCGAGTGGGCGAATATTTCCAATCCAACCATCGGACTGAAAATGGCGTTAGATGAAAGAGTCTTTCAATGGCGTCCCTGTAGCTGTTCTCCTCAATGACAGCGAGCGTCTCAGGATTAAATACCCAGAGTCCATCTGCTAGCCATTCATTTCTATATGAAAGTACAGCATAAATATTAATTGGTCATGGCCAGTATACGAACGTGTTTAAGCGCCTTCTGATCCAAGCACCCATTGGCAGATTGACTTTCCCCTTTTCAAAATAAAGGTTTTAATACACGCTACTGTGTTTATTGTGTTTTAAATAACATTTTAGTTTTGAAATTGAGATTAAAATACAACAACAACAAAAAGATTCTCAGTCACATTGACACCTATGGGCAATGAGTCACAGGTTACTGTCTTTTTTCAGGTTTGAAGTCAGTGACCAAAAAGTAATGGGGATTGCGACTTCAGGTTGTCTTTCAGGAATAACCTCAAACTCACATGACAACAACGAAAACAACAACAACAACAACAACAAAACATTTTGGAACACTTTGTCTGTTTATTTAGCTGAGATCTTACCTCCACTATGGGAGCTGACATAAATTAGATTGGAGTAGAAACTGCTGAGCTACACACACACACCCTTAATTGCAGGCAGACCACTGCTGTCTTGTACTTATCCACTTATCAGTTCCATCTATTTCTTATTGACAGACTGGACACAGTCTATGGAGATGTGAACTAAACTCCCGGGCAGATCCATGAGGAATATCACGGAACAGACTGTACTCTATAAGGGTACGTTGGACTTTTTACCTGTCACCATTGACCTTGACTTGGAAAGATCCTTGACTCACCCTTGCAAGTCTGTGATATATGCCTATTAAATAATGGACCGACTGGCCATTTTAAAATAGAAACTCCTTCGGCCTTAAGGGAAAAACCCGTTTTATCGACCACAGAACGGTTGCGCATCAATCAGAGATTAATGAGCAGGTGCGCTTTTCACGGTAACTTTGATAATAAAATGCTGAACTCTAAGACAATGAGTAATGAGCCTTGATGAAAATTCAGCCAGAAGACTATTTCTTGGCACATCCCCTCTTTTTAAGATGAACTTTCCTGCTAGGCTTAATCACAGCCCTGTCATGCTCTCATCTCAGCCAATCATTTGCAAGTTGGCAAACTTTGACTTCAGCTTCCCTCGGTGAGTCTCCAGTACATGCTAGTGTCCAAATACTGCAGTTCTTGTGAGTGAAATAGTAATGGAGAGCACAACATAGAGGATCCCAGCTTTGCTCATGAGTGATCTGACATGACTTGCATTTTGACGAAGGGGTCAGAGTAGCCGTTGGAGTCCATGGCGGCCAGATGGGCACAGCGTATGATCCCCACCAGCAGGCAGCTCTTCTCCGTGTTGTAGCACAGCGACACAAGGATTCGGCCACGCTGGGGAGACAGTAACCTCGGTGTCAGACACAACAGCTGTTGTCAAACTGACACCCCGACTTCACTGCATTGAGAACAGCTGGATCCTGGACCCGAGTGAACAAAGTAAATCCAACACACTTCTCATTCAAAGCAACAAGAACATTGCAAATGTACTTGTTCTGTTTTTCTTTTAGATTTCATGTGTCAGACCCGTATACGGATTGAATTTATTTAATCAATTTAAAACCTTTATATTGTATAAATTCTTTTTTTTTTAAACAAAAAATATGTGATAAATGACAATTGATGAATCGACACACAAAAACAAATTTAAATGCCGAAGAGTAATAGGAATAGAATGAGAAATGTTTTTACTGAAAATGATTAAAATACAATTGGTGCTGGCACCAGCGTTACCTCCTCCTCTCCCACAAGTGCCCCCTGATCCACTGCTTGATTGTTCGACTCTTTATTCTGAAAGTGCAAAGAAGTAAATACACACACAACAAATATCTATTCCACTTTATAGTTCATTTAAAATTGATGGCCGATACCTTGCAAGCAAACACATAAAACGGAAATGGGAAACCTCTTGATGGATAACACATGCGCACAGAAACCAATTTTACAACCGTGTCTATAGTCACATAACAAATGTACCTGTGCGATCCTCTCCAGGCCCATATTATAGCGTTTGCTCTCACCCTCCTTCAGTTTCTTCAGAGCCACTCTCACCTCTCCGATGAACTCATTTCTTCCGAGTCTGTCCATGTCACACACACACAGCCTTCATAAGAAGACACAGAATGCAGACGCAGAGATTGGATACGGGATGCAGACGATTCAGACATAGAGTTTCATGTGAACCCTGTTACCCTGTTTATTCCTGACTGCAATGCAATGAGAGTTTTCACACGAGTCGCCTCATAAATGATGATAATTACCAAAGAGAATGATGATTTCCAATAATTTTCAGTTGCTACCTTTCTTGCAATGGGTCAGCTGAGCTGGTTAATCAGATATTTACTGCATTAAGTAATAATGGGAACATGAAAGAGATGAATTAAACTAATCAGTGCTTGATTCCATGTTGTAGAAAGGGAAAACAAATGAGATGGGGCTGCTATATATTCATTCGCATACATTACTTTCGTGCTACTTGAGCTAACTTTTGTGTTCTTGAGCTTAAAGGTGCACTGCAGTAAAAACAAGGCCAAGGCTTTAAAGTGTTTATTCGAGCTAATTTCTAACATCGCCATTTTTTTTTGCAGCATTTTGCAAACATAATGTCTGAAATCTTCAACACCTCAACAACAACTAACGTTCTAAATGATTTTATATGTAATCTATCGTTTACTATTTTGTTTCTTGCTTTTGTTGCGCTTCACTTAAAAAGAGATGACCGAATTAAGTATCTTCCCCTTTTTGCAAACAGTCCCTGTGAAGCGAATTCTTCCACACAGTGCACTTATTTAATATAATGATGATAGATGAGGGTGAATACTCCATCAGCTACCGCCGTCTTCACGGGCCGGCGCCTGGAACAATAGTCTCTCCCTTTTTTTTTAAATATTCCATTGTCACTGCTCTTGATTTCTTCCGCACTTAAATCTCACTGTACTCAACCTTTTCTCCCCTGTTCTTACTCAAAAGAGAGACGCACGCACACCTACACACACACACACACACACACACACACACACACACACACACACACACGCACACTACCTCCTCCTGTTTTGTTCCTGTCCCTGTGACATTTGGACATTTGACATGATGGTCCTAGCTTTTTAGTCATAGCTGATGAGTATCTCTAGCAGAAGCTTCAGAGTGACTCATGACCGCTGCTGTCTTTGCTGTGCCTTTGCTCTGTCATGCATTTAGGGTGTCCGTGATGAGACAAGGATTGCTGTGGTAGGTGACAAAGTTGTGATTTCTTCTTTGCATCTGATCAGTCCATTTCCGCTTAGCTTCTCCCACAATTTTTCTTGTTGAGAATTCCCTCAAGAACAGATGCTGCAAGAATTTACCCAATGCCATATTTAGTATTTATTCACTGAAAATAAATTAGCCTAGTGAGTGACATCAGATTACCAGAGTGTATTAGCACTTTTGCTTGGTGTCAGTACTTGTGAAAGTATCGATTTCAATGGTCATTAGCGAGCAAGAAAGGTCAACACAAAAACAGAATTTGATGAGAGCAAGTAAGAGCTTTGTTTTATAGGATACAGCTCCTTTGATTTTGATTTTTTCTACTCTAGACTGTGTAAACACTTATGTATCCAGTGTGTATGATTTAGCGACCTCTAGAGGTCATGGTGCAGACGGCAACCTGTTGAACAATCCCGTTTGGCTGGAATTGTGGCTCTGAATATTAATGCAATTAACATTCTCCCAAGAACAGAAGCTGCAGAAACTCTATTCTCTATGCTCTATGTGGAATCGGTGCCATTCACTGGTGTGAAAATATTTAAGGGAGATCTGAGGGCAGTCAGTGCAGGTCTTGTGGGAATTTAGATTTGGTTTGAGTTCAATTAAAAGGAACAGTTGGACCTTGGCCGAGATTTGGCCTCTATTGCGTTCCCTTCTCGCTTTCATTTCTGTGCCAGCCCCAAATACCCAATGGTACCATCCTGGCCATCTAGCAGCTAATCAAACACTTTTTCACTCTGATTACATAAATGTCTGACTACACCGCTCACCGGGGGCATCCATGGGCAATCTCTGCCTTGCCCTCAATCCAACATCAAATCAAGCCTTACATTGGTCCCTATCGCACAGCCGACCGAGGACAGTGTGAGTCTATTACGAAGCCTGAGCAGAGGGATAAAGTGAATAAATTGAGAAATACTCGACCTGGCACTGACATCCTGTTGGCAGTCTTTTAACACACACACACACACACACACACAGTGGATGTCTTGATACCCACCTCTCATTACAACACATCCACACGTTTCAGCTGTCCTAAGTTAACTGGTGATTTGATAAGTCTTAGTGATAAAAGCCAGACGGAATTTAAAAGAACATTTCTGGCCCGAAGTCATAAATGTGCAATTCAACTTTTTTTCAAGCATTATTCATTCAGTCATTTATCGGACATAAACCCTTGCTAACTTGACCGCTTATCTGAAATCCGGATCACGGGATTTACGGGCGCCTATCCCAGCTGTCTACGGGCAAGAGGTGGGGTACGCCATGGACGGGCCGCCAGGTGTGTCATTTAAATGAGGGGTAGGATGAGGGCACCACGGTAACGCTGCCACCGTCTCCTAAATCAAATTTGCCCAAAGGCAGACACAGAGTGCAGAAAGTGAAATTGGGCCTAATCTCCAAATCATGTCTGGCTGAATGAAATAAAATCTTAATCCGTCTCAGATTCAGACATCAAAGGAGACCGATGAATCTATTTGTTCCCAGTGTAAGTTTATCACATTTCAAGTATTTTCAAGAAGATAAAAACATCGTGAAATAAGAAAGTCATTTTTCCACATGGAGGTTTTCAAAATCTATCACTGTCACATGTACATTATATTATGCATGATTTAAGACATGAGTATTGAAGGACAGGCCAGTATTGAGTATTTGAGATGATAAAATAATATTTTAGCCCTGATTCCTTCATAATAACACAATTGATGCCCAGAAGCCTTTCTGGAAAAAGACGACTGGGAAGAATTAGGTTGATGACTTCAGCATTACAATAAAAAAAATTACTGTCTTAAAATAGCAGCTTTATGTATAAGAAATGACTAAAACCAGCCCTTCCACTCGACACAATGCATAACCTTTTAGTCAGCCTTTACCCTCTGGTGCCGAGTGTGGTGCAGCAAAATTGACTTAACGCCAAAGAATTCCTTAATGATACAGACTTTTGGCTGCATTCCAGCTTTTAGAGAAGTCTTTGATATTTAAGTAGTACCAAACAGTAAGTAGCTGCTTAAAAACACATTTTTGATCTGTTTAGATTCGGCTCTTTCCTGCACCAACCAGTAAACATTTAAATTTAAATTAGTTCGATATCGTAGTGACAGAGTTTGGCTTTCCTGCACTGAAGAGCCTTCTCAAGGGGTTCTCAGGACAGGATGCATACGATCAGCACAATCAAATCTCTGGAACAGATGTTCACGCTCTCCGGGTTACGCCGGAGCTGTGCATTTCTGAGTCTGCAGTCTGAGCTTCGCCCACTGCCACTGCTTCATATAGTCAGTTCCCTGTGTTCCATAGTCAAAACATTACATTTGCTCAGATCCCAGTTGTTCAACCGAGACTGCCCCATTGATTTTCCACTGTAGTTCTGTCAATCTGGCTCGACTTTGGGCTAAAATCCTGAGGTTTGCCACTTTTCTCGGCTCGGACGGTTTTGCTCCGATTACAGGATGGCCCAGTTTCACAAGCGTTTAAACCGTCGAGGCCTTCAGGCAGGTCTTCAGAGCAGCAAAGTGTGGACACAGTCATCCCGCTCAGCAGAGCGTAGCACTCCAAGATCAAAAGCGAGCAGAATCCGTCTCCTCGGCGCCCTGTTGGGACGGGCAGAGTGGGATGCGTGCGTGCCACAGCCCAGCGAGCGAACGTCTCTCTGGGGATGCCTCGCTGTCTCGCTGTTCTCTGGCTGTTCAACGCTTTGGGTTGAGCAGTGAGAACTAAGTGTGTTGATCAGACGAGGTGTCGAGCCGGCCCCCCTGAACATATTCAGAGACATTGTCAGGAGAATTTCTTCTCCTCTGTGTCGCCGTCTGTTGTTTGCCTTCGCTCTTTTCAATCATTCAGACAGCTCATTCACTCCCACGGGTATTTGTTACAGCCCTCATTCTTTTGTTTTTGGCTCCCCTGTGTTTGAGCTCCTCCCTATCATTCGATCTTTTTCCATCAAATAAATCAATTTCCTAATCCATCACTATATATATATTTCATTATTATTCCCTGTGAGCCAATCTTTTTCCTCTTCCAACTGGCCTTGGAGTGTCTCCATCCCTCCTGTCCTGCTCCTCGATCTTGGCCTCCTTTCGTTTACGCTTCCACAGTGTCTTATCTGTCACTTGACATCATTCACGCTTTTCCTTCTGCTCTCTTTGTTGTTTGTCTCTTCATCCCTTGCTTGACACTGGTCACACGCCTCTTCATTTTGGCTTGACAGAGCCCCCATGTTGGTTTGTGTCTGTGGGCTATGTCCTTGAACAGAGGTCGTGTGGATTTTCCGTTGTCTGAAGGGTCCCCAAGTTGTTGTTTGCGCGGATACGTGTGCGTTGTAATAGCGCAAAGACATGAATTGCTGAAATATATATATATATGTGTGTGTGTGTGTGTGTGTGTGTAAGGCGGGTGGTGCTCTTTCCAGCCGGTGATTGCCCCTGACATACACACAAGAGGATTAGCCCACACCTGGCTGCCTGCATTGTATACTATGTGCGGTTTAGATGATATTAATGCAAATGTGCACAGAGTGGTTTGTGTTTCCTCAGGATAAACAATTCCATCCAACCCTATTATGAATCCGTGGAGTAAACTGACGCCGATTGTGTCACGCATCGACAAACAAAAACGCATGCAAAAACTCTCAGGACTACAAGACGGCCGCACTTGACCTCAATCAATCCAAATGGAGAGCGATGAGGGGAAAGAGGGGGCGGAGCCTTAACATGCACCCAGCACCTGAGGAGTTACTGCGGCAACAGCAGGTGGAAGAGTTGGCAGTCGTTGCCTGTCTGGAATAATTAATTACATGGCAAAGCCTACTTGGAAACATGGAGGGTTGTCGCAGTTCCCTGGAGAATTGGAATCGCACACCTTTATTTAGCAAATGTAAACCTCAAGCACCTACCTGAGTGTTTTGGTGGTCATGTCAGCTGCTGTGATGCCATGATACACCAGCGTTTCATTCCACACGGGGTTCAGCGTGTTCTTCAGTGTTTTCGTGCGTAGTTTGTTTGCCTGAGGAGAAGAAGAGGATGCATGAAAAGGGAAAGATTTAAAAAAATAAATAAATAAATGAAACAAACGATTTAAAGGGGGGGGGAGATCAAATTGGTCAAAGATCCAAAGTGAGAGAAAAGAGAACAACATATCTTTCAACTGAAGCAAAGCAAGTGACAAGAAAGGGTGAAGAAAGAAGGAGCGAGACGGGAAAATAGTGGGGACACCATTTATCTCTCCCTCAGGAAGGCTGAGACATCTGCTACCGACTTTGTCGAGGACGTGAGGCTTCCCGCTCCTCATCGGTCCGTCTGTCTCCTCCCCAGTAAGACAATGCATTAGTAGCAGCCAGACCCAAAACAAGCAGCATGTCTGAAACAGCAGCCAATTAAATTGCACAACGCATTCAGCATGAAAGATTAAAGCTTTCCAGGAGAGGAACTAGCCGTGAGCCCTTAATAGCATCAACATCCATAAATAAAGTTTGCAGCCACTTGGTGCCTCATGTCCTACAGTTAAATAATAAATGGATTCATCCTGTTCAAGTTGTATTTCTTATATTAATTACATGCCCTGCGATGGGCTGGTGTCTTGTCCGGGAGAAGAGATGATTATGATTGTCTCCTCTACAAGAAAATGGATGAATGGGTATTCTATTCTATTCTATCAGATTTTATTATGTTATGCTGTGTTATTCATTCATTTTCCATTTTCTTCTTTGTATGTTACCGGGTCGCGGGTCATGCTGGAGCCTATCCCAGCAGTCTACGGGCGAGAGGCGGGGTACACCCTGGACAAGCCGCCAGTTCATCGCAGGGCTCACACAATCATTCACATACACACACACACACACACACACACACACACACACACACACACACACACCTATGGACAATTTAGCGTACCCAATTCACCTGACAGACACAGGGAGAGCGTACAAACTCCGCACAGAAGTCGGATATGAACCTGTGAGGCAACAGCGCTAACCATTGCACCACTGTGCTGCCTGGACATTGCATTTTATATATATATAAAAAAAGCCAATCTTCTGACTCAACAGAACGGTCAACACAAATTCTGCAGATCGCCTCCAAGCCTCCAATCATTGGCTAGACAATAGAAAGTAGGCGGGACCAAACAACTAACTGGGACAAGACCTCAAAATACACAAAACCTATTAACCACTGAAAACCCCCGTTTCTGTGAGACTAGTCACTTCCTCCAGTTTGGGTAAAGCACCCAGCTCTATCGCTTCAAGATAAGCTTTTCTTCGTGACCCATTTTAAAAGATTTACATTTGGAACAATTTGGATTGGGGCTGAAGAAATCCGAAAAAACACGGAGAGAGAGATTTTTTGGTCTTTTCGTGGGATTTATTGACATTGTTTTTTTCTCAATATAAAGTGGGTGTAGTGTCTGCCCCAGCTTCACTGGTTGTAATGCATCAGCTACAATTGTCCAGTTACATTACACTGACACAAACACTGACATTTAACATTTTGCAGTATATTATGATCGTATTGCCTTTATTTGAGTGAAGGAACTTCCATTGTTGATGATTTTGCATAATTACAAAGACAAAACACTCTCCTCGTCCAGCTGGTACACAAAGATAGAGGCTATTCTCCCCACATTTTTCCTGCCACGCTAATCCTCTGGATAATGCCTGCAGACCAGTTCCTACGCCCGCCCTTCTATGTCTTTCTATGTGACTCTGCCACCTCACCCTCTCTCTCTCCCCTTTCCTCCCATCACTGTGCACATTTCATTTCTCAGTTTTTCCTAGAAACTTTTCTGCAAGACTTTTATCTGTGAGAGTCAGCATCCCAGCAGCTGGCTCTGTGACGTGAACGAGTGTTTTCAGTTCGTGTCGTTTGCTTGATTCATTAATGTGCGGGAGGAGCCTTGTACAGGCAGCGTCACGACTCACAATGGCGTTCCACAGCCGTAGGTCTGTCAGCACAAATCAACGGCAGAATTGGGTTATGTTCTCCGAGCACGCAGCACAACACCTACAATGCGAGTTCCTCCTACCTGCCTCCATCTTCTCTCTACGCCGGTGCTTTTGCATCTGTTTCTGAATCCCTAGCCCGAATCGCCCATCTGTACATTG
Source organism: Brachionichthys hirsutus (assembly GCF_040956055.1). NCBI lineage: Eukaryota > Metazoa > Chordata > Actinopteri > Lophiiformes > Brachionichthyidae > Brachionichthys > Brachionichthys hirsutus. The sequence goes on from NW_027180453.1 coordinate 15,850, forward strand.
CGTTCTCCCTCCTTTCCCTGTCACACTCCTTTCTCATCTTCTGCGCAGGTCATTTGATGCATTTTACAACCCCTCTCTCAGCGCTTACATCCCAGAGCTGTACAGACGATGAGTCTGCCAGAGCGCAAATGATTTCTGCCGCTCAATTAGGAATGGACAGATGAAAATACCAATGACCATGTCGGAGACCCCGGCAAATAATGCGTGGGACACTGTGGGATGCAGTGATAGACGAGGGGTGGATCAAGGGACTGAAGCCTTAGCATGTGTGGGCATGTACACGCAAGGTCATGTGCTGCAAGTGTGTGTTTTATGTTTATGGGGATGGAAGCTTGCCTGCGCTTAGATCACTGATCTAAAATAATTTCCTTGCAGAAACAGAAACCTTTGCTGCTCTGAATTAAGTCTGAGCGCGGCCAACAGTAAACGTGGCGTCATCCTCGCCTGCGCACGCGCACCCGTGCACTTTTCGAGTGCCGTGCCCGCCGTCTTAAGAAACAACAGTTCGTGGGTACTTACCCACTCATTGACGCTTTCTCTGCACCTCCCATCAATACTCGCTTGTTGACGTGAGCCGTGTAACAATCCTCCCTGTTTCCATGACAACCACCCGCTGCTATCCTCCCCTCATCTGCCCCCCCCCCCCCTCCCTCGCAGCTTCCTCCCTCTCAGTTGTCTGCCGTCTCTGCACACAGTGTTGGTATTTCAAGGTCAAACAGGGTCACCACCAGAGACAGAGATAGGGGTGGAAAGAAGTGTAATAACAATGGTGGAGGGGACAGAGGAGGCCCGGAGAGTAAAAATTCTCCTGACATTGTTATTGTTAGCATCCCAGAGCTCAGTTGGTAGCCTCATTCATCCTAACCTAATTTCATGTCAACCTTGAGCAAGAATGGCTGACAACAGGTTGCACTCTGCTGGTGGGGGGGCTTTGCTGTTGTGGTGAGCCTTATCTTGCCTGCTGCTTGAGCCGAAAACAAGACAAGAGCTGTGCGGCAGACCAGAAGGTGTTTGTGCTTGATAAAGCGGCGCATTGGATGAGCCACATTAAGTCGTATCCAACCGTAATGCGTCCCGTTCAATGGCTGGAAACGACACACTAAATTAGCCCGCGGACACGTTTTTATGTTTCTTGTTAAATCTGTTTCACCTTTTTATGTTCGTGATGAACAAGGATCCACAAAAGAGACTATTTACAAAGTATACATTAAACTAAGCAAGTTATTTGCTTTCCTCAGTTGAATGATGTGTGAATTCCTCCCTGAGTCTTTTGCATAAATTACATTCTGATGCCAGCAGCCTCTGAGTCGTTTGTGACTTTCCTGAGAGCGTGTCAGGGTGTAGCACAGTATTGGCTGCATGTTGCGTTAATTGCCACAGAGCCATGGTTGGTGCAATCACCTTGCTAGCCCCGGGGAGAAGATGAAGCTTGACATATGGATCCGCCAATCCATTGGAGTCCATGGCTTTCAGTCCCTGTAGACGTAAGCAGACACACAATATAGTGTCAAAGGGGATGTCAACGTGCCTTCCAACACTTCACACAACTGACTACTACTACTGTACTTCCGGCTTGTCCCGTGAGGGGTCATCACGGCAAACCAACCTTCTCCACTTCACTCTGTCCTTTGCATCGTCCTCCCCAACACCAGCCACTCTCATGTCCTCCCTCACTACGTCCATGTATCTTCTCCTGGGTCGACCTCTAGTCCTGTTCCCTGGCAGTCCCATCCTCAGTATCCTTCTACCGATATTGTCCCTGTCTCTCCTCTGGACATGTCCAAACCATCGAAGTGTGGTCTTTCTGACCTTGTCTCCAAAACGTCTAACAGTCAATAAGACTGTCCCTCTTATTGTCTCATTTCTAATCCTATCCAACCTGGTCACTCCCAAGGAGAACCTCAGCATCTTCATCTCCACCACTTCTAGCTCCACTTCCCATCTTTTCCTCAGAGCCACCGTCTCTAAGCCATCCATCATGGCTGGCCTCAGCACTGTCTTGTAGACCTTTCCCTTCATCCTCACTGACACTCTCCTATCACAGAGCACATCTGATACTTTCCTCCACCTGTTCCAGCCTGCCTGCACACGATTCTTCTCTTCCTGTTCACATTCTCCATCACTCTGCACTGTTGACCCGAGGTACCCCCCCCCCCCCCCTGGGAGCATCCCATTTACATAATTATACTTCACACAACTGACAGGTTCAGAAAAAGTTGGCAAATGCATCAGAGCTCTTATACTGAAGTTACATCTCCATGGCGTCTGTGAGTCTTTCATTTCCATGCCACTATTTTCCACACTGTCCTCACGGGAACCGTCCGGAAAGATCTGCATAGCAAACATCATGTGACGCTCAGTATGGAATATGAGGCTCATGTCCTTTTACGACGGCAATAGCAAAATATGTCTGTCACAGCGCGGGAGCAACGCTAGCCAGCGTTTCCTAGCATCGTGAGATGATTTGAGTTCGAGCTGCTGAGGGTTTGTAGCGAAAAAACAACTTCAAAGAAAACGTGGCGAGAAAGCAGCGTGACTGCAGTGAGAAATATTATCACTGTGCCTTCCGGAAGATTTAGCAAAATTACAGGCCGACAGAAGTCTGTTCATGCGACGGAGGTGTTGAAACGGCGTGTACCTTTGCCTTGTGAATAGTGCAATGAAGACAGTTGTTCTCCTGATCAAAGAGCAGGTTGAACTCCAGCGTTCCCAGGTAGGCTGAAAACAACACAAACCGTGGTAATTAGTGAACAGTGAACACTCACACACACACGCACACGCACACACACACACCTACACACACACACACACACACACACACACACACACACACACACACACACACACAGATGGAAAACATGGAGCTGCCTAATATGAGTTGATCTGTCTTGTTTGATTATTGTTTGCGACTGGGCAGAAACTTGCAAGCTGAGTCGAATCACTGGTCCATTGTTGAATAAATCAAGCACTCGGGCACAAAAACTGGGAGTGACAACCACTTAAAAAAAACTAAAATCCCAGTCGACGCGGCATTTCCTCTGCCGGAAAAGGCTGTTCATTAGAGAAAAATGCAGCATCGCTGCTGCTTGTTAGCATTATTGTCTAATAAATTGTACAATCTAAAAAACTTACTGCCATCGTCATCAGAGTCCAGTGCCTCCTCCATGTCTCCATTGTTGCTCTCCCCCCTCTCCCCATCCTTGTATCCTCCACCTATCTCCCCGTTGAAAGTCTCCTCTTTCAGAATTTTCTTCTCTCTTGGAGGTGGGGGTGTGCAGGGGTAGTCGTGGAAACGTGGGAAGAAGTCTGAGATCTGTGGGATGGGGAGGATGGGGCCTGGGCACACGTTGATGGCAAAATGCTCCTGCATAGAGATCTTGACCGGCGAGGCGGGGGGCAAAGTGGTGGAGTGGGATGTTGCAGAGGGGGACGATGCAGATGACGAGGGGGTGGAGGAGGAGGAAGGGGGAATGACCAGGTGGGAGGTGGAGAGGGGTGGCGGGGGTTTGGAGACACTCATGTAGACTGTCGAACGGGACTTTGGGATGACAAGGTGGAGACAAAATGAAGTGGAAGATTGAAAACGAGGGAGGACAAATAGAATAAGAGTCGGGACCATCAGAGATGGGCGGAATAAGAAGCTCAGGACAAAATGAGAAATACAGAACACATTTCCATCCGCTGTTGCTTCTGTGTGTCCATCTCTTCCCCCTCGGTGAGTTTGCACAGCAGCAGCAAGGTTCAGTGCAATTTAAGGCAAGTCAAAGTTGAAATTCAGAGCACACATGAAGCAAACTCAAACTGAAATGTCCGTTTTCATCAGTCGGAGCAAACTTGACTTCTCAATAGCCAAAATAGAATTTTCCAGTACCTTTTGGCACTTTGAGTGTGAGTCACACATCGTATCAGCACACCAAGTTTGTGCCTAGAATAAATATTCAAATTTAGTGCTGTAAAGTATGAAGTGATGTCACTTGTGTATCTGCACTTCACTCTAATCCTTCCCTTATCTCGTTTGCTCACTCCTCCCTCTCTCATCTGCAGGTCCCCTGAGCAATATTTACATAATACTATTTGAAGCCTTTCACAGTCCTGAGCATATCTGTCACTAAATGAAACATAACTGTTTCCCACACGGCGACCTTGTTTGGAAATATCCTGTCCTATTTTATTTACAGTGTTTAAATGAGACCAGAGACACTTTTACTTTTTACATTCTCCCACAGTGCCGCTGCAGTCGTTGTTATTTCAAGAACGAGTTTCAATTCGGAGATGAGAGGGCCAAACCTGGAAAGGAAGCAGTTTTCATTGTCTGCTATGCAGTCCCAGATTAAAAATGAATAAAGAGACAAAAATACAACAAGAACAAGAGTATGACCTCATATGTTTGGTCAGTAAATGAAGTGTATCTCCACCGTACGGCATGAATAAATCACTGCTACGAGCACTGCAAATGTAGATCTGCAAGCATCTGAGGATAAAAGTCTCTTGTCATCACCCCATTGTTGCTTACGTCCATCATGCCACTGCTGTTCAATGTCAGCTTGCAACTTCTGTCCCTTAATGGCTGCACATTTCTTCTGTTTTAGCAAGCTATTCAAGCTGAGGGCAGGTAAGGATTTAGTTTGACTTTGCCCCCCCCCCCCTCTCTTGCATCCCACGACATACACTCCAAATTGCACACACACACACACTAACATGCATGCTGATATACGGTCACGTACTAAACAAAGATTGAACTCTGCTGAAAACTTGCATTTCCTTGAGTGCAGCCCTCGGCAGCACAAAAAGACTGCTAACCACTCAAGCATCGATTTAAGCAGGTCCCATTCTCAATACCGCCGCTCGTCCAGGATCTCACATTGCTCTTACATAACAGCACCCTGCTTGGGTACCCGCGCAGGGATGATCACTGGCAGCATGTTGCTTTCAAACTCAATCGCTCACCCCTCTTACATACAAAGCGATGCTCATACGAGCACATGTGCAAACACACATGCACACACATGCACGACTAAAGCCACGGACACATACCCAGGGACAGTCTTCATCTGTGCCAGCCCTCCATCATTCCTGCTTTCACGTCCTGCGTCTTTACTCACTGAGGAGCATGCAGACCAGCTTTGAGTCAATATATCCGTCTGTACGCTCTCTCTCTCTCTCTCTCTTTCTCTCCCTGTTCATTTGCGCTCCTCCTCTCCTCTGTCCCTCCCTTTCTCTTCCCCTTTAGTTGTGACGTATCTGTTTAAAATCCCTGCCAGTCTTTTGCAGGCTGTGCATAAAGTACTGTCACTCACTTTCTCATCATTGGCTAGATTTAGAAAAAATGTGTGTGTGTGTGTGTGTGTGTGTGTGTGTGTGTGTGTGCTTGTGTGTCTGCATGCAGGCGTGCATCTGTGTGTTTTCATGGTGTAGGTGGTGGGTGCAATGGGAGAGAAAGTCACTGAAGCGGAGCAAGACAGAGAGACAGACGAGACAAATTGATAGACACATAAGCAAACACAAATACACAACAGCAGCAAAAACCCACACACCTAGTAGCGTATTTTCTGTAAGTAAATATTAAGTACACACAAAAGAAATGATTGCTCTGGGACGAGAAGCAAATCCAGCTGAAGGACAGAGAAAGGAAATGAAATGCAATATGTTGACTACGTACTGAATGAAGTTCCCTGCCAGCCAAGCAGTCACACTGCCAGATTATGCTGTTTTGGCCACGACTGAGGCTGCATCAGCCAAATAGATGTGTGTTGCTGTTTGCTTTTGTGTTAGTGTTTTGTGTGCGCTCGTCCAACTGTGGCAATGCTCATTATATCAGCAGCCGCGGCAGTGGAACTGTGCAGGCCTGGGAGACACTGTAAATGGCAATCTGACCACGAGAATGAACGCATGAATGAGAAGGAACCAGAGATTTACTTATTTGGCAGAGACATCTTCGTTCTCCAAGCAGCAGTATGGAGAAAATATAGAATGTAAAAACCAACAAGCAATTACACTCATCGTAACAACAACAACAAAAAAAGCCTCTCCTAAGCCTGGCTGCTCCCATCGCCACCTAAATGTATGCATACCCTCACAGCGATATATATACATGTACTTCTACCAATACAAGTATCTTAAGAGCAGATTGTGTGAACATGACAGAGAGGATAAGGAAGTGATTAATGGCTCTCTGGGGTTAAACAATGAAGTTTCATTGACCTATATCTGTGATGGCTGCTGACGGCACATTTTACACAAGAGATCCATCCCAAATCCCCCATTGGTCAGTTAGTTTTCGAACATACTAGCAGTTTTCAACATTTTTGTTCATACAGTAATGGGATCACTATGTATGTGAATGAATGCATGAATAAAATGAGAACATAAATAGTAGTTCATGAATCACACATAAAAATGTCTTTGGTGTAATATTAGTGATGTTTGTTAAGGAAAGGAAGGGATATTTAACTCGGAAAACTTTGAGGAAATGGTTAAGATTTGATGTTTAATATGGTCGGAGGAGGAGGAGGAGGAGAGGGATGGGGGGAGCACGGCTCATTATTACACGAGAAAAATAGCAGCAGTACAAGAAAATCAAGCTGAAGGAACACCAATGAAAAAAAATCTCCAATCACTTCCCCTTCATCGTGTAGAAAACTGCTGTTTGAAGAGAATAAATGGCAGAAAATATAATAACATTTCAATGACAAGTTACTGGGTGGAAAGCCAACAGGGCAATTGATAACTATGTCATATAAGATATACTGTATACCATACTAATGGTCAGGAAGGCATGGCGGAAATACATCTGCTCATCCACCTTGGTTTATTTTAAGCATCTTATTGCTATCAGTGTAATCTCATTAAGATTGTGTTAACAGACCATTACACTATTTTAATTAATTTACAAAAAGAACATGCGGGCCCAATGAGCTGGAATTAGATAAATGAATGCTCAGTCTTCTCATGCCAGACTGTCTATCTTGGTTTTTCAATGGTTAAACATGTTTTAAGTGGCTTGAAATGAATGCAAGATTACCGGGTGTGAATCTAATTATGAGGGGAATGAGTGCCTTTCTAGTTCACAGTGATATCATGAACTACCGTTGGAAAATCCTTCTGAAATGTTGTTCCTACATTGTGGAGTGTCACTAATTTTCCACATAGGTTTTCACATAGTGGTGAGCATCTTCTCATTTCGTTGTCCCTGTCTCAATTTTGAGACATGTGTCTGGCATAAAATTCAAAATGAGCATTTCCGAATATAACCGGATGATTGGAGTTAATTGGGCAGACAGGTGTGGGAGGGAGCACCTGTGGCCCATTTACCACTGATTGGGCGGGGCGTATATAGGTGCTTCCCCTCCCTCACTCCAGTGTCCTCATTTGTGTTTTCCCCGTCTCGAAGGCAGGTTGGCCGTAGACCGTCACTGCCTTGTCTCTCCTTTTCATTTGTTAGTTTTGTTCGTAGAGTGTTTTTAAGGAAGTTTTTTAGAGTCTTAAACAAATATTTTGAATTATTAACTGCGGTGCTGGTTTTCACTGTGAGCGGACCTGTGGGTGGGGAAACCTGCTAAAACGGGCTGGGAACCAAAGGAACACAAAGTAGATCTTTAGGTTGAAAGGCCTACGGTGGCGTTGTTGGCAACACAATCGTTTAGCCCCATATGCCCAACGCCACGCAAAGATTAATTTATCAGCTGAATCTTTAGGCATATTGTCTCTGTACAGATTCTTATTAACGTGATTGTCAAAAAGATTCAGTAAATGATGGCATTCTATTTGATTATTCTACGATGTAGTGACTGTCCCAACGCTTTTGAACTCCGTGTTGTAAATATAGTGGCTTTTACCTCACATCGAACCAAAGAAAGAATCATTAGAAGCATCCAGTGAAAGAAAATGTGAAATTCAAGCCACTGACGATGCAGATAGATAAATGAAAAATAAAATGCATGGCCGCTCTGAAAATCAATCCAGTTGCGGTATATCCCTTTGCCTCGTCAGCAGCATGATTTAAGCATTTGAATCACTCATGAGTAAAATATGAAAATAAACACATATTAAAATGGTAGAGAGATTGGTGGAAAGAGGCTATGACCAATTTGTGGAGGAGCATTCATCCAACACTTCTGCATGGCGCGATAATCTCCTCCCATTACCACAGCACAAAGCACTGCAGGCTTTCCATTAAGTGTACAGCCGCAGCCACCCTAGCCTCTCAGACAGCTATTTAGCTCTGAGATTAAATAAACCTTTATTTACATGCTAGAGCACCGGCGCATACTGAATTTTTCAACATTTGACACCTCACAAGATTGGAAATGGCTTTTTTTTTTTCCCCCTAAATGACCAAATGAATTGCTCATCACACACTTTCAAATTAAGTACGGACAGTAATGAAATGTTTGTTGTGAAGCTGTAGCTTGAATGCTAAAAGTCAAAGACGTATTAAGAGGAAAGAAAATAAAATAAAAATATATTTGTAAACTATACAGCATGACAATCTGTGTGTTTTTTTTATTCATGAAACCTCACAACTGTTTGTACATGTGAATATATTATAGAGATACATTCTTGACACTGGCAACCAGAAGTTACTCCCAAAAAGTCACGAGCACAAACTAAGAAATTAATTTGGATTAACTTTTGAGGAGAAATGATTTATAACTTCTTTAAAAAGCTGCATGTTTAAATCAAGCAGTAATTTCCCTGATTCCAATGAAATAAATTTTCTTTAAGTATGTGACTGGTTTTTTCGGGTGACATTTTGACAGGTTCATTTTTCAACAGGTGGCTAATTGTTCCCCCGGGATGTCAGTTGGTGTCACAGGTGGTGCTTTTGCCCCACATCACTCTGCTCCGGGGGGAATCGTTGGTCGTGTTGGCAGAGAGCGTGGTTCTGTCAAGGTGCATTACCCGTCCGACGTCACGGCGGGTCGTCTACCTTCAGCCTCGCACGGCTTCAGGCCTCACACGGGAGCATCTCCCGCTGCCTGGCTCCTGCTATTGCCGCTCCCATCGATCACCAAAAATCATTTCTGGGGAGCTGTTCTAACACAGACCGATCGCATTAATCCCAACTGTTATTTGTCCAACTAGGGGGTACACGCAAAAAAAGAGCAGACCATGTGGTTTATTTATCTAAATTCACTCTCAGTGAAGAAGTATTTAATTTTCTAATATTCTGTGACGGCAATGAAACAGAAAGAAAATGACCCCTGCCAAATAAAATGACACTGACAGATTGATATTCCTGTAGGATAAATGTGCTATTTCACTCTGTGTTCTATATTTATATTGTCCTTTTGGCTTTATGTGTGCTCCCGGAGAAAACACACGTTCCTGTAATGCAGTGGAACCTCGGTTCTCATACGACTCGGTAGTCGAACAACTCGGTTTTCGACCAATAGAATTGAGTTTAAAATATAGTTCAAACACACGAGTGAAGCCGAGGCGGAGTCAAGCCGAGAAGGTTCGGTTTGAGTCGACCTGCCAGAGGAGAAAGATGGTGCAAAATTGTTGCTTCATTTTTCAGCATTTATTCTTTTGAGCTTTTGGCCATGGATTCAAAGAAAGGCAGCAGGAATACTACAGGAAAGGAAAAGAGGAAAGTAGTGAGAACTGCTCAGTACGATATGGCGAAATCAATTATCTCGACTTTTGTTAAGAAAACTGAGCCAAAGAGAATTAGAAGGAAATTAATCCCAGAAGGACAGTTAGCCAGTCATTTTATGGAGGGAGGCTTCCTTTCAAAGGAATAGCCCCCCCCCTCCAACGCCGCAGCCAAAATGGCAAGTAAATGATACAGAATTGGATTAAATAAACTTTTATTATTCTTTTGTTTTTCATACTATCACACTTACACTGTGTTTTCTGTTGTGTAGATACACCTAGCTACATATTAATATAACTGAAGGCATGTAGATGGCCATTTGCATGGTGTGTAGGAACAGATGAATCTGGTTTCCATTGTTATGGGAAATATAGTTTCGGTTTTTGAACAAATTGGTTTTCAAACAATATTACGGAAAGAATTATGTTGGAGAACCGACGTTCCACTGTATTTGGATAAAGCTAATCAAGAACAAACGATTCGATTTGAGGTGGTTTCCTCATTAAGTTTGAGCTTGTCTCACTCTTGCGTTTTCTCCCATGAGGTGAAATCACTGCCACTGATCTCCACCCAGCCTGCGACTGCAACCCTGTAGAAGAGTTCTGCATTAGCACAGTCACATTATTTGCCATTGACCTAATTAGATCCCGCATAGACCCTGTGAAACATATTTTTCTCCCTCTCTCTCCCTTGGGCAGACTTTCCTTTATTTTTTCTCTGCTCCTTTTGATGAATGGTTTTGCTTTTTAGGACAAATGACAGCTCCGTGATTAATTGTGTGTGCACTTTCACTCTTTGGCCTTCTCAAGTCTTTTTTTTTTCTATTTAAAATCTTGTTTTTCATCCCTGTTTAACGAGGAAATAGTCTATCTTTATGTGGGTTTGCCCCATCAGCATATTCCCATAAATAAAAGACGGGGAGGTGGAGATGGAATGGAATGGAATGGAATGGAGTGGAGTGGAGCTGAGGGAAGTGTGGCCCAAAGGCAGGCAGTGGGCATGTGCGAAATGGAGGGGTGAATGGATGGAGAGGGAAAGAGAGAGATGAGCCAAATGCACAGGATCAGGAGTGTGAAGGTGACTGCAGAAAATACGACAGAGAGAGATAGAGATGAAATAAAAGAGAAATTCAAATGTTAAAAGCAGAACATAGGCAGATAAATAGAGGGATTATGCAAGAACGGGGAACCCGAATCTGAGATGGATAAGGTCAGGAAAGAAGGAATAAAATCAAGAGAGATTTGACGGGGCTGATACATAAAACGCTGGAATGTGAGGACACCTGAACAATTTCCACAGCAAAAAAAATCTCATCCAAACCTTCAGATCCTCAAGCGCTTTCATAATTTAGACTGAAATGGCTCCAACGATCTACCAATAGAAAGAGGGTAACAGCAGAGCAGGGTCTGAAGGAGTGAAATGGGATTGTATTAAAATAGCAGCCATTGTAGCGAGGGGTGCGGCCTCTGCCCCGGGGCAAGACGTCACGCTGAGCTTAATGAGGCAACAGTGCAGGCAATTAGTTTGTGATATGACATTATCCGTCACCAATAAGTGAAGCCGCCATGAACCATGAAACCCCTCACATGCATTGTACCCAGATAATCAACAACTGTGCAGAGTTGGATTCTTAATCAGGAAAAAAAAAAAAAAAAAGATCTGCACAAATGATGTTTATTTGTTGATCACTTTCTAAAGCAAGTAATAGAATATTAATTCTGGCAACGTTTTACACCGTTCCTTTTACAGCGTCTCATCTAACCACAGCATGGATCAAATATAAGGTTTTTTGGTGTCTTGGATACTGACGAACTGAAGACCTGAGTAGCTTTCCCTCGAGCAACCAGCAGAGATTAGAGGGACTGAAACGTGATTAATGCTTTCTGTTTAGGCAAACACAATGGACTCTGTTAAAGCTGCGGATTGGCCATTATCTTGTTTAAAGACACACGCATGGGAGGAGTTTCACTTAATCGTATTTAAATTATGAAGCCTGAAGCTTCAGGGAGCAAAGCTGTTTAAAATTCTGCGTACACTTTCATTAAATTGCGGGAAAACAAAGCAATAGTAAAGTAAATACATTTCTCTGTGTCAAGGTTGATAAAATACCAATATATTTGTGCCTGTACAACATATATAATTAGCATTAGCTAAATGTGGCTACATCTCATTTCAAACTTCTTTCACCCAGCCCGAGTCCAGCCAAATACAGAAGTGGATTTCCATTTAAGTAAATAGCTGAAAGGTCTGCACTCCATTGGGAGCTGACTGATGCATGAAATCAACAAAATCTGTTCATTTGCTTGTCTTTTACTGAGAATGCAAGGGGGTGAAATACGAGTTCACGTTTTCAAAACAGCAAAGTGCAAAATAAGGGCTTTTGGCGGACGCACGAAGCGTATTTGAGCGTGGCGAGTGCCTGATCACACGGGGGGGTTAGGTTCCTTAACACTGTCCCACCGAGGAACATTGCCTCGTTGGTCAAAAAGAGAGAGAGCGACAGGGGAGAGAGGAAGTGAGGCAGAAAAATTAGATCATGCCTCTTCTGCAGTTTTTGTCTTTTCAAGAACTCAAGAACACAAGAAAGTTTTTGCTCTACTTACCTGAATGTCGTCTCCTGTTCCTCTTGCATCGCCTCAGTCGTCAGTCACCTTGTGGTTTATGCATCGGTGGATCTACAGCGTATGTTTGCACAAAAAGGACAAGGAGGAGAAGAAGAATCAATTTAACATTTATTTCTGGATTAAAGCGAGGTGTGACCTTTTCCAGAGTTTCAGGTCAGGTCCAGTGGATTGAGACAAAGTTCAGATGCTGGCCGCTGACAAACAACAGCGAAATGTCAAGATGAGGAGCAACAGTTTGTATGAACAGTTACGAAAATTTAGTGAATGGTGAGTAAAAAATTACCTGCACCGAGGAACATTCTGAGAAGCTTTACCATGCAATGCGGGAATTAAATACAAATCTATTAAATAGAAATAGATATAGTGCAATTTGGTGTTAAATTTAATGTTTGTCCATCAGTTTCCTGTATATGTACAGACTAGTACACATATACTAATCCTGCTGCTGCTTAAACCTTCATACAGGTGACATGTCACATCACTTCAGGTTTAAATAAACATCTACGCTTAGCAGTCAATTAGCTTCTTGACCCTTGCCTCACACACAATATGCATCCTTCGTCCACATGCGCCACCAGTTCAGTAAATGTCCAACGATGGAACGTTTCAAAAGCAGCTGAATCCTGTGCACATTTCCTGAAGGGAAAATCCATAAACTCTGTACACAAACTCAGCATGAAATATTGGTTTTTATTGTACAGTACGCCTCTTCACTGACATGATGTATTATTGCATATATCACGGTGACTTTATACAATCCTCCAGCAAATGAAAGTGAAGAAAGAGCCTGAAATGCAGGCTAGTGACTCACCACAACGGAGCATTTCTTTCATCTGTTATCTTGAAGGAAATGAGACGTGTCTGTGGTGTTTACTTGTGAAAACGGAGGCTAAAAACACGAGCCGTATCTTAAAATGCTTATTTTTGTTAAGAATTATGTTTATACACTACTTTGTAACACAGAGTACATTTGTATTCCCCTTTGGCCTCTCTGACATTAGAAAAGGTCATTATTTGTCTGTTAACTTTTAATTATATTCCATTTCAATTTAAAGTGATGCATTTTTCATGGACATGGAAGTCAAGCCCTTAACGCTTTAAATATCTTTGGAAAAATCATGAACTGAAATGCATGCTGGTCAACTGCAGTTACAAAATGTTACACAAATCTACATCCTGTCACGAAAGTCACTCGAACCAATCAAGATATAATTAAATGAAATGTACATTTATATAGATTGGCCTCTCAACACATCTTGCAGTAAGACTATATCCTTGCCCTTTCTGCTCCTGAGGACATACGCAGACAGCTACGTCTCTAATCCTGACATAATTAGCTGGATAATCACCTTCCATTATATAATCCTCTGGTTTGGTAAGGCTTCATACAATACGGACACCCCTCATTCACATCGTCACAAAGGACAATCACTTTAAGAAGAAGGTAAGCTTTAATATTAGTGGTTTGTCAGCTTCTTTTAATTGGAAGCGTAAAATAATTGTAACCATCTGAAATCAGTAAAAGGCTGACGTATACTTCTCATTTGCAGTATATTTGACTATCTGGAGTACCCGCCGACAGACGGCCTGCCCACTGTTTCCATTTGTGTTTGGTTAAATAAGAATAAATAATTGCATCAGCAGCCTTATTTAGCGCAGCTCCAGTGTGTGACTATCTGACGCGACACAAATCAGGAACAAGAATTATACAAAGTGGCATTAAGAAGCGAAAATATGTCCGTAAAAAAATAATAATCTCATTCTCACACTCTGTTTCCTCCCATATGTGCCAACGTGACGGAAGGAAGGCGCCAGTCTCACTTCAGACTCGTGGCTGAGCGGTAGGAGGTGGTTGAGAGGTGTTAGGAAAGGTGAATATAAGATGGAGTGCTAGAACGATTGCATTACGATTGGGGTTTTTTTTATGGATCGACACAGGCCCACTGGGATCGATCATCTTCTGGCTGGCCAGCAGTGAAATGGAAAGATGGTAGGAACAGGGGGAGTGTACAAAAATGGGTGACGCCTCACCTAGACTCCTGGAGCCGTGTTGCTATATAACATATGTAGGGCTCCGTAATCAGTGGCTTTGCATGTTGTGTTTTTAGCATGTTACTCGATATCTTTTAGCTGTTTCTATTAGTAGTTTAATGTTTGATAGAATTGTTGTTTTCGTTGTATTTTTGTATTATGTAAAGTGCTTTATAATTTTTTTTAAAATATTATTACCATTAGTAGTAGCAGTAACTGGAATAAGAATTTTGAAAATAATTTTTTTGTCAATCAAAATGCCAAAATGCTTGAAGGGAAAAGCTCCAAGTCTGTTCGGCAGGTCTTGGAGAAGTTCACTGTGTGAAAGTAATTGGAGAAAAGTTTTAGAAGTTGCAGAGAGAACGAGGCAAAGTCAAAGCCCGTCCTGTGGACAGGCGCTGAAAATGATCATTTTGCTATAAATACTAAGGGCAGTGCATCTGGGACCTGTGCACGGTTAATTAAACGCCGCAGAACCAATGTCACTGTATGTTGCGTCAAAGAAAGAAAGCAAATGCATAAATAGATCTGGAGCTCTGCACTCCTCATTGCTAATGGGGATTATTAAGATTGAACTAATGGGGACTAGCAATGATCCTTCCTTTAAGTTATTTCCATGTTCGCTTTTTTTTTTTCAGTTGTATGCAAATCAATAGAGAAACCCAGTAGTATGGTGACTTTAGTTAGAAGAAGGTGCAGCGCACCAATGCTGGCTCTTCATCCGTGTGCAAAATGAAAAGGCATTACATTATATTCGAATGGCAACCGTGATGTCACGTACGGATGCAGTGAATCACAGCAATTATCTATGCACTTAATTGTACCCCCCCCCACCCCCCCCCCTCAAAAAAAAAAATCCACTGACTAATGCTTCTTCTACAGAAAAAGGTGAGGACACTGAGGTGACTCAGTATCCTTAATGAAGACACTCCTCAGCTAAACTTACTGAAACAGTTTGTAAGGCCTCTTCTGTGCACGTCTGACTTGGATAATGAGGTTAATCAAGCAGCATATATTTGATCTTTGGATAACAAAGATTTCACTGATTCGATGTTAGAGTTTGGACTCTGCCCAGGGGCAGTGTCTTCTCATGCAAATTGAACATGGTCCTGCAAATTATCCTTTCATCCGCTCTCTCGTTGTGATCAGGCTTAGCGCCACATTAGTCCACATTAAAATGTGTGATCCAGTATAGGGTTTATACTTCACCTCCTGTTGTTCCACATTCTGTGTGGCAGATTTGCCCATCAATATGTGCTCCTATAGCCCAACTCTGAGTGAGTAAATTACACTCAAACTGCAAAAGAAGTAAAGGCAATAAGTTAAATAGATCTCCACAAATCTGGAACTATCATGGAAAATCATATTTGTATGGATCTCTGAAACTACTGATGATAAGCAACATATTCTAAATGACGTGAGTTCATTTCCAGGGTTATAGAATACTTTTTTTTATTTTATTTGGGATTAGATAGACGTTGGTAAAACGCCTCTGAAAAATGTCTTACTTTGTTTTGACATGGCAAGTCATCTCTTCCCCATTTATTCAAGCTTCAGTGAAATTGGCGATGAAAGAGGTAGACAGTCTCTGAATGCTCCACTTTTCAAAGAATATTCACGTCCAGACTCTGAACATTTCCTCTTCTAAAAGTTATAGATATGAATGATCACACGGCTTTGGTGAAGCCTCTCTCATTGCTGTTTACCTCTACCTAGGAAGTAGTGCTTTCACATGTATTGATTTGCTTGCATGTCAGCAACATAATTCTGTGGAAGTGAGCTCCATTACAGATGTATTTATTTATTTTAGAAAAGGCAGGGGTGCTACAGGGAGATTGAAGTGCAGCCATGAATCGCATTAAGGAGCGAACTGCCCGAGTTCTGTCTGTTTTCTGTCATTTTGCACTGCATGGAGGCCTTTCTTTTTTTCTTTTTTATAACTAATACAATGAAGCTCTTCTCTCCAGTGGCTCTTGTGGAATATTTTTAGAATATCCACTCATTGCTCAGCTCTCCAGTGCACCATGCTCTCAATCATCAGCAATGCCCGTTGTGTTTGTTTTTTGCCCAGTCCACCTGTCCCTCTATTTCATTGCTTTAATTAGCTTGATTAGGATCTAAAATTGCTTGTGTCAGCTCAGTGATTGACAGCAATTGGCCACTTAGGGGAGGAAAGCTGCAGACCCAGACCCACTCACATGCTTTTGTAGTAAAGCATGTGAGTGTGTGTGTGTGTGTGTTTGTTTACCCTGACGGGAGTTTATGCTCACTGAAGAGCAGCGCTATTCTTCAGGCAGACAGTGTCAGACCAGCACGATAGAAAATCCAGATATCTTGGTATGTGCAATCTGAATGTTTTGGTGCATGAAATTGACAAATGTCTTACATACAAAGCAGAATCTAAAGAAATAAGAATATAATTTAGTATAATGCACGAGGACAAAGTACAGTATGCTGAATGCAGATGCTATAAACCCTTTTCAAGGACTTCCCCAACTGTATGTGCCTACCTGCATGTTCCTCCCTTCAGCCCCCCCGTGCAGCTTGTTGCAATCAGCATGCATCACATGCGCTCTGATCGCGTGAGAACGTGACAAACGGGCAATCACTCCTCAGTCGTGGCACGTTTTGTTCACCCCAGTGGGAGTTACAAATGCAGCTTGTTTCATGGAGGAACATTAAGCAATGTAATTCAGAGGACTGGCTGCTCTTCAACTCTCTTCTTATTGCAGCTTTGGTGGACTATGTAACCCTACACATGTAGCAACAGCTCGATCAGGTCTTGGGTATTGATCTTAGCAGGATCTGCGCATGCATATGAGATGACAGAATGTTTATAGCACATCGCAGCATATTATGGACGTTCATCATCAGGTGCTCATAAGAACGGTAGAGGCCGTGACAGAACATCCATCTGTTTCCCTGAGCAGACATCCATAAGCCTATCCTCCTCGTTTACAAGTCCCACAATTACGATTGTCATTCTCTCCATTTTTCATCATCTCTCTCTGTTCCATCCTCTACTATCTCACACTCTCATCTTTCATTCTCACGCCGTTCTTCCTCTCCTTAATTTCGGCTGGCTTGAGCGTTCCACCCACTCACACTGCTGTGTTTCTGTTTCCTATTATTGTTTTTGTGTATGTCCTCTTGTCCAAATTAGTCTATCTTTGAATTGTGTTACTTGGAGCACCACCCCATTTCTCCTTGGCTGTATTGGCTATAGTTTAAAGACATATCCGTGTCGGGCGATCTCTATATGATCATATATGTATCATCCGCTCATTCTTCTGTTCCCCTCAGCTCTGCCGACCATTTTAAGCATCTTTAATCAACTTGGTTTGGGTTTCCTAATCAGAGAGGATGATTTAGCAAGCTATGAAAGATAATTCCATCACACATTGCTACTGCAGACAAGTTGATTTTGTGTTCACGTTTCAAATGTTGTTGTCCAAAAATGCATGTTTATCTTTTTGAATCTGACTGCTCTTATTGAGATTTCTTGCATTTCCTTACCTTCACCCTATTCCATGTACTGCATATACTTTTTTTTTGTCCTACAGGATGTCTTTGAAAAATGCAAAAGGTGTTGCAGAACCTCGGCCACCCTCTGTTGCCAGGTCAGTGCGTTTGTTGGTTTCATGAGAGACATGGACACATGAGGGACGGCGCACCTTTTTAGGCAAATGCCCATGTGATGAGCCGCAAAACTTAACAATGCTCATTTTTCTCGTTTAAAAAGACAATCATTCATGATACTTGTGAGACATTGCTGTGCCTTTGAACTGATTGGTCTCTTTATTTCTTAGCATGGCTCCACGAGGAGGAAAGGTTGCAGCGCCCAGCAGATCGCCAGCATCAAAGCGATTCAAGAAAAAGGCCCTTCAGCTCAGCCTCTCCAAGAAATTCTGGTTATTATTATCATTCTGCTTTTAATCAACGCTGATTAGATCGAGGGGAGTGGATTGTGAAGAAATGTGCACCCAATCACCATTGTTGTTTGTTGAATGAGATAAAAAAAAAAGAAAAGAAAAGCTTCTAATTTACTTCTCTCTCCAAACGAAAAGTCAATTCCGAGTGACTAATGACATCAAGGATGTCTGATTGAACTGCTGATGTTTTTCATTTCGCAATTATTTCAAGGGAAAGGTAGGAGGAGTAAGACCCTGAAATGTGCTTGTTTGTTTTCAATTAGGTAAGTAAGGATGGGGAAGTACACGCCAGTACACGACACTGATGGTAGCCCTCAACTTGTGACCCACAAATAAACACTTCACAGCTCGAAGTCGCCCTCAGCCCAGCCAAAGAACTCTGGGGAGGCAGACAGTCGTCGGAACAGCAAAAGGAACCTCAGTAACAGCTCGGCGGTGGCCGCTGCCTACATCTCCTACCTCAATAAGCTCTTTGGAGAGGCAAGTTCAACAGAACACACGCTCTATATCACTTGTCCCAGTGTTGACACCCTATTTGAAATTTCAAGCTGCCTTTTAAAACCATCATGAGCAGGTGTCAGGAAACAGCACATAAAAAGTGCACCAGATCACTATCCAGCTGCTGCTGATGTCACAAGCCTGATGCAGCTCACGAGTCTCATGCGACACCATAGGCCAACCTATTATATCTATCTATCTATCTATCTATCTGTCTAAGTTTTATTTAACATTTAAAATGTGAAATAAGACAGAACAAAAACCATCATTGATTTAATGGAGAATATATATATAAAATATAATTTACTGCGTGGACATCATCTTCCATTAGAGTAATTTTCTGGCTGGTTCAAATTAAGATTGGCTCTCCTCATGCTGATCCCAGAAGGTTACAGAACATCTTAGAATATTGGGCCAGCTGGCAAGTAGAAAGGAGCCCAAAACGAATCCAGTTCCATGGCACCGTCACTATTTCTGTGAAAAAAAGTTATTTATACAGACTGTACAATTTACAGAATGCAATTAACGGCACAAGTAAGGTAATTTGTTTGGACGAATGGTATATTACAGCAAGACCCCAGGTTTCAGAAGATCAGTGTTGTCTTTCATAGTCACTGCACAACATGCAACATGGTGCCAACAATAAAAACTACAAGCCTGTTCATGTGACTTATGATTATGTTGTTTTTATTGTATTTTTGTTGGTTTGTAGAAGCTCTTAAAAGTTATTTTAACTCACTGCATCGGTTTCTGGAGAAAACATATAAAGAAGAGCCAAATATCTTCAACACAGAACATTTACCATGAAATATATCCCAAAAATCTACCCTGAGGAGAGATATGTGTCTGTGAACGTTTAATGATGCTTCATATCGAGATGTCTTAACAGCTAATGGGACAGTTTCATCGTTTTGAAAGCAATTTATGGAAATTGAAAACAGCATCACATTGACCTTGGGCTATTGTGGACTCCACTTCCACATTCTTCCCTGAGTTGCTACCTCAGCTGCCCTGGCTGGTTTAGATTTACTAGCCGCCACGTAGCAAGTTCTGTGCGGTATCCTCACAGTTAGAGGATGCTGCTCCGACACGGAAGCAAGGAGGCCATCCATTCTGCGGCACTCCCAAACCCTGTCTCAAGTATTAATAACCCCCGGAGCAAGGTTCACTGTCAGCACTCATTAGATCCAACTGTCAAACTGGCCAGCAGAGGCAAATGGCGAAAGAGAAACAATTGGTGTATTTACATGAGAGATGTGAGGCAAAATGCCCTTCTTCACTCATCACTGTGTAATGTTGCGCACTCTGCATTCTAGAGTTTCTTCTCAGATTTACAGGTAAACCACATTTATGCAATGCAACAAAATGCCCTCTCACAAGGGCCATGTTTGCAAGGTAATGGGGCTGAAGGCAGACAGAATGAAATGAGCTGTTAATGGGTTTGTTCTGACAGATGATTTCAGGGTCTGAATGGCATACTGCCTAATCCTTTCTGCAAGGAGAGAAAAAAACAAATCACATTAATGTGCTGACCTTGCTATTTACATGTGCCCTTGTAGGCTGGAGAATCCTGTAGTGGGAAAATGGTTAGGGGCTTTTTTTTTCTGTCGCGTCAAAACAAATAGAAAGACATATTTAAACTTTAGCGCTTATATAAACCATAATCTGTGTTGCATTTGAAGCAGCAGAGTACATAATGAGGTAACTGTTGTTGCAATTACATCCTGACAAAATTGGAAACTGCTATTCTGGATTTGAGCAAAATAACATATTAGCTACCCTGAGTAGCTAATATGTAGTATCATGCAGTTCCACTACTACTCCTATTCACGAGATGTCTTTTTTGTCTTTTGTCTTTTTATGAAATTTTCAACAGTGAGAGAACCAATGGTTGAAAAAATATTTCTTTTATTCAAAATGTAGTTTACTGTAAGCAAAAATCCTACTGAAAATGTAAAAGCATAGATGATGCTTTTTCTGTGTCGCTGACACATTCAGATCATAATGTTCAAGGCTGTCTTTCATCTCTGTGCAGTACTCAAACAATGTTTTTAGATGAAATGTCCACAGTGTGAGTCAAGTTACGACAATCAGATGAAAGTGATGAGATTTCAAGGGCATCGTTTTACTCTGAATTTCCTATATCCTGAAAAGAATGTGAATTCATATAGAAACATCAGAGAGAAATGCCAGTACAGTGTATGCTGTTATACTGTGTATAATGATTCATTTCTACCTCTTACGTATTGATTGATATCAAGGCTTGGTATCTTTTTTCTTCTATGCATGGAAGTGAGGAAAATAAGCCCACATCTGTGACACATCTGTGACACATCTGTGCTTGAAATAATGAGAACTTTTTTCAACTTGTCAGTCTGGTTTCTTTGAAGTTGTACTTCTGCTCAGGCTTGTTCCTCCTTTAAGCTGTCTCTATATGACAGGCTTATTTATTCCATATGAAGACGTCTGAATGGTCTCGTGAAAATGAGCGCATTTATGGATCGATCACTGTAGGATGGAGCCCCGTGGCACTCCAAAACCTCCATGTACTGTATGTATTTTAAACTAAAACCTTAATGCATTTTTCATCTGAGGATATGCATTTGTATTGTATTCCTACTGTTGACTGAATAATATGTTTTTATTAACAACCAGTAGGTGTTCATTAAAATGTTGCTATTTTAAGCTCTCTGAACATTATTTCTAGCTGTTTATGTAAAAAAAAAAAAAGATTGGTGGAAAGGGAATGATCACCTTGAGGAAATGTTAAAACAGGCCAAAGCATGCTGAATGTTTTAAATAATAATCTGAAAATCATATTATGCTCTATATGTCTGTGTAGGCTAGCGGGTATCTCTGTCTTACGTTACATGAATTGCGCAACTTGGTGCAATTGGTCATTTGTGAGTGTGTATTTGCATGCACAGCGCTTGAGCTTTTGTGTGTGTGTGTGCAGCATGTATGTGGTATTGTGTCATTTGCAAATTAGAAAGACATGTTGCCAGGCGAAATCCCATTAGAGTCCAGTGAGCCCATGTGGCAGTGTTGACGTGATATGCATGTTATTCCAATTTGCTGGTAAAACAAGATTATTGGGGCAGCATTTCTCTTGAGAATTTGGTGTTTCTGAAACACCCTGATTTTACATCCTGTCCTCTGATGCTATCTTCTAATTATTTCCACTGTTCTTGTTTTTCTTCTCTGCTCCACAGGAGAGAGAGCTGATGCCAGAGGAGCTGGATGGTAAGATGTTCGATGTTGTAATTATGATGAAAATGCACGATAGATCACCGGCTAGCTGCGCAGCTTCATCAATCGCATTGATAGTTTCCCTTGTTGAGCTTGTTCTTCTTTATGATTCATATAATTTATATAAGCGATTGAAACTGGTTTGAAATTTCCCTCAGTGACTCTGAGTGATAAAATCGATTAACCCAACATCGCTACCTGTCTATGTGTGTGTGTAACATTTTCTACCCTACTTTACGGTTTCTTGCTGTAATTTTTATATATGTCTGTCTGTCTGCCAGAGCTGCAGGTGGCCTTTAAGGAATTTGACTACGATGCAGATGGCTTCATCCATTACAAAGACATTGCAGACTGCATGAGGACCATGGGCTACATGCCTACAGAGATGGAGCTCATTGAGATTATCCAGCAAATCAAGATGAGATGTGTGCATGGTTTTAATTTCTTTTGTAAAAACGTGCTCATGATCGATGGGCCTTTCAGAGACCGGGGGGGGGGGGGTGTGTGTGTGAACGAATGAGTAATGTGTCCGTTTGTTGCGTAAACGTGTGCTCGTGTTGCCGAGTCTCTGAGGAAGTGATGTTTTCCTTTAAAGTTGGGGACATTGGAGACACTTTAGCAGACTGATTAATGGCCCTCCCGCTGCGGGTCCAAGGACGTATGAGTGCGTGACTGCATGAAGGAGTGTTGAGATATAACTTTCCTGCTGCTGTTAAGTGACGGCCCGTTTGTCTCTGCTGTCTTTCCCGAACGAATCTGCCTTGTCAGTGTTGAAAGAATAAAGTAAATCATTATTGCATAGATTTTAGACATGAGCCTTTGGAACCAATTTCTTCAGCGCCTACATGGTGTCCGAGCAAAACCCGGAAAATCTCATTTGAACGTCTGACTCAGCCTTACGGTTCAACGACAGCCACGCTTTGTAACAAACCCTTTAACACGGACAGATTCCGCCGACATTCCACAGTTACTGCTGCACATTGAAGCTCTTCAGCCATTAGTCGGTCCGCGGAGGTTTTCTCCGGGTCCTCCATTTTCCTCCCACCTCCAAAAACATGCGATTTAGGTGATTGATGATTCATCACTTTAAAATTACAATTAAAATTGGCCGCGTCCGATGTGTTGAACATTTCTCGCCTTCTTATCTCTGAAACAGGAGCAGGGTGATTTTTGGTATAAGGATATGTCCCTTCATTTCAGCTTGTTGATGATGGCTGTCTTTAACCCATGCAGAATTGGCCTCCGATTCTTCTCGCACGATCTCCGTAGCATAATCCCTGGACTATTAATATCCTGAAACTCAGCATTACCCAATCAATTAAACATAATGAGACATTTGGGAGAGATTTGCTGCTACATGATTAAAGACTGACCCGCTGAGGCACAGAATCTCTTCAGGGCAAACCTGCACAGATTTCTGCTGCACAAGGTTAAAGCCGGTCAAGCAACAGCCGAACCCTAGCTATGGACGCTCTTCCAAACTCAAACAAGAAAGAATTAATGGCCTTTTATTTCCGGACTCTCCGGCTGCCATTATAACTTGTACGTGACAGCTTGAGTCGTTGTAATGACTCTTTTCTGAATAGTTTCATGATTCAATTCAAATTTGAAAGCGCAGTGTGCGTTTGATTTTCATTCGGTGGGAACTGATTAGATTTCTCAGAACACAAAATGACCACGCGGGTCTTTCACATTGGAAAATGAAAGCAGGCCGGGCATATTGGTCGACGTTATCAAATGAGCCTTTCTTTTGTTCAAATAATAAATGAGCCTTCCCTTCATATCAGTCCCTTCTGATAATTACCATGGGGATCGAACCAAACAAAGCTGAATCTCTCCGGGTTGAAGGACAAATGCATTCTCATCGTCTTCTATGCGCCGAGGACATTTAGAAACATGTTCCGGACCATGTGCAGCGCGACTATACTGTCACCGTATTCTCATTACTGAAGTACTGCATGTAAGTGCAATATTGAAATACAGCCCTTGAGAGCGATGGTTTAAGCAACAGCTGCAGTTTGCTGCTATAATTTAAATTGCTGCATCGTCGTGTTGCTTCTTTGATCGATTCTACTTTTATGTTAACGGTGAATCATTTAGCGAACAAGAGATCAACCGTGAAACAGTTCAACTTCAGCTGCTTTAATCATCACTTGTTTTAAATGTTATTTTTCTATTACTTTACTGACAAACAAAAACAAAGAATCAGTGTGTGTGTGTTTCGGCAGGGGGTGGTCATGTAGACTTCGATGACTTCTGTGAGCTAATGGGTCCGAGGATGCTGGCGGAGACGGCTCACATGGTTGGCTTGAAGGAGCTCCGCTGTGCATTCAAACAGGTAAGCCGTCTCCAGGTAGACATCTGACTTCAAGCCAGTGAACGGGGGGGGGGGGGGCTAGAAGGATGCAGTAACCTTTCTTACCAAAGGGGGAACTATCTATCAGTGCATGCTGAAAGCGCGTTTGATGAAGCTTTTATGATGCCGGGTTCACGCTTTCCATGAATTTATGTTCTATATTTCCTTCACCCATTACTTGCTCATTAGAAATGCTTATTTTATTTGACATCTCGCGGCGCCTCATTGGTCTGGGGGACGTAATGTCGATACAGAGGCGGGCACACCAGCAGTCACTGACATGGTTCTCCCTGAAGCCCAAGGTTGACGTAGCCTCTGTGCAACCCAGACAAATGAAGCGATTGTGTGATTTACCATCGCAGCTTCACACACCGGGGCTCATTCCTTTTACTCCTTGCAAGCGCAATAGTTGTTAAGAGTTCGTGCAACACAGCCAACACCGACATTATGCTCTCAATGATTACAGCTGATGGGATATTGCAACTGGGATTAATTCAGCTCGATACACCTGCACGCATTCACTGTGACGACTTCGTGTCTCCTTTGGGAAAGCAGCCGAACGTCGTCTGTCACCAGAAAGCTCCTCAGGACGATCAAGTGAAGACAGATATTTAAAGTACTTTCTTTTTTTTAACCAGTAAATATATAAACTTCAGTCTGCGTCTAAACAGAAACTTTCACAGTTTCAGAGCATCGTCTACTGAAAATGCATTTTCAAGTCATCCAAACACATTGTCACTTCAAAAGGGTTTCTCACTTCAGCACCAACAGCACATGAGTCAGCATTATCCCATCTGCAGACTCAAGCTGTTTTTAGACTCGCATGACCGCATGCAGTCATGTTGCAACTCCATACTGCAAACTTGACTTCTGTGCTAATCTCCCCCCACCCCCCAAGAGTGAGCTTCGAGCTTCTTTATCTGAATTTGTATCTTAATGACTTTATGTCTTTCTGTTTCTATCTCGTTCCTCCTCCTACTCATTACTTCATGCATTCAGTGCCTCCACGCTGCTCATTGTCCCAGAAACGTCTCTACGTTCTCGTTCCCTGGGACAGCTTTAAATCCCTTTTTGCCTCTTCTTGCTCTGCTACATGTGGCCACCCCCCTCCGTGAAGTTTGACTCTGATGGGGACGGAAAGATCACCATCGACGAGCTGAAGGATGGCATTAAGACCCTCCTTGGGGAGAAACTGAAGAAAGGGGAGCTGGAGGAGATCATCGCAGACATTGACCTCAACAAAGATGGCACCATTGACTTTGATGGTGAGTGGTTGAGGACTAGGAAAGTGTAAAAAAAATATAATCTTTCAATCTGGATCTGCAGATCTAAATGTAACAGTTTCTTCTCAGGAATAAGACCCGTCCTCTCCTCAAACAGGTATCATTTAAATACTTTCAGTAGTTTGTTTCTCATCCTTTGGCCCCAAAGGCCTCGTCCGTTTATCTGCTGCTGTTCGGGCAGCCTGAGCCTGGAGGTCAAAGCTTGCAGTGATCCAGGATTTGCACCTGGGGCCAAAAATACCTTAAAATGAATTTGTGTTTTCCTTGGGAAACAAATGTGGCTGATCACATATCCTCCTCCTCCTCCCCTTAACACAGGTGATAAAGTGTGGTTATTAGGGTTGTTAGCTGTATCTTAATTAAAGTTATAATTAATAGCATCTATCGCAGTTAAATTTATCATTCATTCATGAGAAAATATTTGGAACCTGGTTGATGGGACCTTAATAAAAGCTACTCTAGCTAATCAAACATGAAGTTTAGAATACCAGGAGTTTGGGGGAGGAGTCAGTGAATCCAGGTGGTACAAGTTGAGACGAGATGGGGAGAGGCAGGATAATTACATCTAGGTGGGTTCGATAGAACGGACAATCCAATCTAATTGGTACTGCATTAAGGCAATCAATACGTAAGCCTGGACAACTGTCACACTGTGCTGGACTGCTCAAGGACTTTGCAGGAATGCCATTACCACGTTACCGCTCATGCATATTAATAATAAAATGCCACAAGAACACACACACACACACACACACACACTCGCTCACGCACGCACACATGCAGATGCCATTAATGCCTTGGCAGAAACAGAAATGGCTTCAAGGCGTGATCCTCTTTGTTTTGTCTCAGTATTCGAGGAAGCCTAATGGAAACATACTGTATGAATAGATATATCAGTCTCCAAGGGGATCGCTAAGAAGGTTCTCTTCATTATCATCCGTTAGACCCCAGGACAGAATATCAGTGTCTCTGTCCGGTTCTAGCTGTGTGTGAAGAAGATAAATCTTCAAGCGTCTGCAGCAGCAGCAAAATCGTGAATAACACCCAGTCGTGTCTTCAGACTGGAGTGTTGGGCAACCAGCATTAAGTTCTCTGATTTGGTTTCCTTCTTTTTATACACAGTGCTTTGAGGGGTACCCAAGAGAGCGTCTGAGGGGTTGATCTGGGGTTAAGCGCTCATGCTCTGCCGATCAATAGTCAGACTGTCACCTTTAAACAGACGTTTGACAGACCGGCGATTGAAGTTGCCTTCAGCTGTCTTGAGCTATAGCTCTTATTGACGGGGACACATCGATGGCACTGACTCACTGAATCTACATTAACGGATACAACAAGCTGAAACGAGAGGTTCGCAATCAGATTACTGAAAACCTACTGGCAACATATTGAACGAAGGACTGGGGGGATCCATACCTGGCGAGAGAATCTACCTTTCATTCTATGTTGTCTGAACAACAGAAAAATATTAGATGCCATGTTTGCATTTTCAATAAAGTTCCTGTGACCTTTCTGCTTTTTTTTTATTTCTATTTTTTGACGGATCTCACCACTAGACTTTTCATTAACTGGGTAATAATGGGCTGGCTTCTTAGCTGCTGTCACTTTATAATATTAAGGTGTCATAATAGCTTATAAGTGGATGTGCTGTTGTCTCCCTCTGCAGAGTTTATCATGATGCTTTCTGCACGATGATGGATGAAGAAGTCGGGCCGTGCAACACTGGATTCAGCGTGTGATGAGCACCATCTTATTCCTGCTGTTTCTCTGTCATTGTGTGTGTAACAGCGCATTAGAGTCACAGTGGCAATGCTTTTCCAACGATTATTGAGATTGAATGATAGCAGAGTGTAAATGCAGAGTTATGAAACGCTCAACTGCTACAATGATGTTGCACTGTCGTCCCCTAGTGGCTGTACATCGTAAACTGACAAACTGGAGCATTTGTTTGTAATCTGTGTTAATCTATGCTCTCATTAGGGATTTCAACCTGGCATGGCTCTGGAAATAAAATGTCAAAAATTACCAGTGCCAATAAGAATTGAAAGTTTGTATGCTGAATTTGAACAAATTATTGTAATATTTGCCTACAAATGTTTTATCTTACCTTACATAATTAGTCCTTATAAAAAGCGAACATTTATTGTCTACTGTATTTGATTTGTTACTGATATGTAAAAGCTGAAGTAGTTCACCGCTAACCTTTACTAATGCTCTGCAATATAATAAAGATGGCGATTATATTATATTCTATTTGGTACTGCTGCGTTCTTTTCTCTTTCACATTTAAACCCAATTAAAATTTTACTCAGGAAGTGCCGATTAATTTTATTGATTCATGTCATGGTCTGTCCCTCCAACCAACAGGAGGGAGAGTTCTCTGAGATATGGAGGCACTTGAGAAGGATTATGAAGAGGTTGCAGTCGACCAGCATTAAGGCTGAGGGAAAAGAGGAAGGAGAGGAAGATCATGGCTTGAAATGAAAAGCAGTCCTTGAAAGTCGGTTCTTGACACTTTATTTCATTCTTAACATGGTGAGAAACAATGCTGCGTGCCGCTTGTGAAATTACAGACAGGAAATTATACAAATTTGATTTAAAGTGTCATCAAGTAGACAAGCTTGTCAACGTCCACAGCATGCGAGTTATTCTGACGTCAGCGACAAGGAAGCCGTCGAAGGAAGGCGAACTGTTAACCTGCGGACTCAAAAGGCGCTTCAAAGCATTACTTTGGCCGACCCGAACCTGAAACCTGGTAGCAGCGGCGTTTAGAACTCCTCGTTACTTCTCTCTGGTTCCTTTGGCTCGCCGTTGGCCCGCCTGCAGCTACGGCTTCCAGTGCTGGAGAGGCCGTCTCTGCCTCGCCATCGGAGCTCTGCGCCGGCATGTCTTTCAGCCACTGCTGGTAGTATCCACGGAAACCATCGATTTGGACCAGGTAGTTGTTTCTGGACTTGTGCTGACAATAACAGAAGGGAGGAACGAAGGCATTGTGATTTTCGAAGTAAAATATATCATTCCTGTATTTATTAATTTTTTAAAATACAGCGAAATATAAATTTCTCTCCCTCCTCATTCACACAGAAATGTCTGCATTTGTGTTTTCACCTGGTCATAGTTAGGAGGATACTGCGAGGCAAACTCCAGCTGTCTAATGATGACTTCATTAGGCCACACCCCCATGGCGCCCATGCGCTTCAGGATCGTTGTCAGGTAAATGTAATCCAGCCGCCGAGAAGCTTGGCCAATCAGAGCGGAGAACACGTAGACGTTGGGCTTAAACCCCGCCCCCTGTGGAAAGATGAGTACAGACGAGAGAAAGGAAGATCTAATTTCAGCAAAACGTTACTGTTCATTGCTTCATTTCCTCGATAACATAAAAAATAAATAAGTATCTGTTGTCATTGGACATTTCCGGACGAGCATCACCTCCATGTCTTCCAGTAGCTGCAGACCATCCTCCTTTCTTCTGCAGCCTAACGCGAGGCACCCGAACGTCTGCACGTCCACCTCTGCGTTGCGCTCTCTCATTGCGATCAGCACAGCCTGGGGGGAAAAAGTGTGTCAGACGTTCGCTCACATGCTTTTCAGCCAAAGTCGCATGAAGACAATCTTCTCTTGCTTCTACCCAGAGCTGCGCAGCAGAACTGAGCCAGATGTCGGGCGGCCGGACTCTGGCTCTCCATATTTAATCTGCATGTTTGTACCTTTGCCCCCTCCGCGTCGCCGGCCTTGGCTGCTCTGCGTATCACAGAGTTAAAGAATGCAGTGTCGAGCTTCACTTTGTGTTGCTTGGCGGCCGCCAGGAGAACCTCCAGCAACTGGTCGCCCAATTTCATGGTGTCGGCCAGCAGGGTCAGAGTTCTGATGTCTGGGCTGAGTCCGTCGGCGTCCATCTTCTCCAGGAAGCCTTTAGCGCCTCCGATGAGCGCGAGCCTGTCTGAGGCGCCAACCACAGATCCAAGAGAGACCACGCTACTCTTCTGTCCTTCCAAAAGGTCCAATAAGTTCGGGGCCGTACAAAAACCTGCGGCGTCATCAGGCGGCAGCACAGGTGGAGCGACCGGTATCAATTGGGTGGAATCTTGCCCGTCGTGGAACTCATCCTCGCCGTCTCCGCCGTGATGCAGTGGATCAGGTTGGACAAGCAGCTGCCTCTCCAGGAGGTCCACGTCTGTCACATTGGGAACTCCAGATAGCGACGCGTGTTCTCCCGTCCCCTTCTGGACGGGTCTCAGCAGCGCAACGGCGGCGAGAGCCGGATCGCCAATCGCACAATCCCTTGCAATCCGCAACAGGAGGTTGTAGTTCTTTAAGTTCGGCGCGATGCCCGACAGCAACATCTGGCGCCAAACCTGCAACGGAATTATTCAGGATACAATAATAAAATGTTAAACTAGAAAAGCACAGAGAGAGAGAGAGAGGGCAGACTATCCTAAAATATGTCGTCATTGTGGGATTTTGACAATCATGAATTTACCTGTAAAGCCAGTCGGAATCCTGCTTCTTTGTCCTTCAAACAACTCATCAGCAGGTAGTGAAACGTGTCCCGAGTTACAGCATGGCCGTTCTGCAGCATGTCCTAAAAAACAAACACGAGCCCACGATGCAAAAAAAAAAAAAAAGACTCTAACGTGACACCGTTCAACAGAACCCACGGCCCGCCTCGCACCCTGAGCGTGTGGACGCAGCCTTCGAGGTGGTTGTTGATGGCGTGCATCTTGAGGAGGGCGTGGTACGTGATGGTGCCGAGGGCGTAGTCTTTCCCGCGGAGTTCTCGCTCCAACTTCAGGGCTTGCTGGAGGCCGGCTTGTTTGGACGGCGATTCGGCGCAGGCGTTGAACAGCGCGGTGTAGGTGGCGTCGGTGGCAACCAGACCTCGCTTTTTCATCTGGGAGAAACACGCAAATAAAAAAGACAGGAGGTTCCACGCAGAGAGAGAGACGATGACTAGCGTGGCGTGCGGGCGTAAATCGAGTATTCTTACGTCATTGTAGAGTTTGAAGGCCATCTTGAGTTGTCCTGCTCGACCACAGCCCCCCATCAGGACAGAATAGTTCAGCTCCTCCGGCTGCAGCTTCTCCCCCTGCAGCATGTCTCTGTGAAACAGGTCCAAAGCTTCCTGGAGCTGTCGGAGCGCCCAAGAAACAGAAGAGATGAGAAGGCGAGACACGCAGGGGAGACTCGAGCAGCTCAGCCAGACCAACCTTGTTCTTTTTTATCAGCGTCTTGCATTTTATGAAGTACCAGTACGGCGTGTTCCTCCTCCTCATCCCGGCCCTCCTGCTGCTGAATTCACCCGCGTCTTCCTCCTGGTCGTCCTCCTCGTGTTGGAGATCCAGCATGTGCGGGCTGGTTTTCCTGAACGACCTCCTGGAGGATATGTCCGTGGAAAGGGAGCCGAAGTTGTCGCGTCCCACGGGGTCGCTCTCCGCGGGGGGGCCCGTACCTCCATCAGAGGCGGCAGATAAGGAGCGGTATCTGGCGGTCGCTCCGCTCGGCAGATGCGCGAAGAGGTCGTACGACCGGCGACCTGACGAGTGTCGGGCCCATGTCAGACTTGAGCTCCTAAAAGTCGAAAACAGCGGGATCTTAGTGCAAGAGACGAAGGCGTTTCTCCCGTTACGCGCGCAAGAACAAGCGACGGACGTAAACATGTTGTGACTTTTTTTTTTCCTAGTTCACGCTTGACCCCAAACTATGGCGTTGAGAGGGTATCTAATGTAGCATCTAGCATGTAGGATACCACGATGTTTACAACACAAACAAGACATGAGTAATCGATATTGATTAAAATAAATAAATAATGGCGTCCTGATGCTTTAATCTGTTGATTAACAAAAACATTGACCGAGGATTTAAAAATAGTTAATATAGCCGGTGCTCAGCTACATAAATTATTAACCTATTTTACCAATCATTCTAATCTGTTTGAATAGAGCATTGATGGAGTCGCCAACTTCAATCGACGATATCGATGATCGATTATTATGCCTACATTCATACTAAAGACGTCATATCCGTGAATGTTAATAAACGATACCGCCCCCAGCTGGTCAACAATAGATGTTGCGTCTCCTCGCTTCTCGCTTGGGCTTTTCTTCTCCTGATGGACGTTTGTTTGTTTTTGGAAGCAAGCGTAGCCCTGACATGGATTAAAAGTCAAATAGCGTGGGGTCTGTTTCTGCAACTGTAAATGTGTCAGCAATCCATTATATAAAATAATTGAATTTAGGAATGCTTATGGAACTCAGTCCTTATTCAGTGAGGCAGTGGACACTGAGGATTCTTATTCTTTCGGCCTGTCCCTTCAGGGGTCGCCACAGACACTGAGGCTGGAGTTGAAAAAAGAAGAGCATTTATTGTTCAAACTAATAACATCAAACATCCGAGTGAAAAGCCAGGGCTACCCCCGCCCCCCCAAAAAAACCACTTTATAGATGATGTACATATAACGTCCTTGACACACTTCGATAAATAGTTAACTTTATACAATGGCAAAATGAATGGAACTCAAGCTGATGCAACACTTATCTTGTAATCGCCATAACAGTGTTAAATGGTATAAGGCAAATTCAGGCCAAGCTCAAACTCCGCAGGAACCGTCCACTCTCCTCAAAGTAGAGCAGATTTCAAGTAACAGCGTTGCTGACTGTGTACATGCTGTTCACATTTCTTAATTTTATTTAAAAAAAAGAAATGCTTAGACTTTCTAAAACAAACACATGGTAAGAATTTACCAATATCTCAGATTGTACATTTTAAGTTAATTCAAGGGTTGATGATTTAGAGATGCAAAATAAGAATCACAAAATCCTCACACTCCAGAAGACATTATTTTTGGAAGAGTGCACATACGACTTTAAGGTCAACAGCGTGAGGAAGGAAAGCGTTCGTATTCATTTTATTTCACGTTAAGAGAGATTTAATGGCCGATCTCTGCATGAAACTCGGAAGAAAAATGATGGGAAGAAACAAAGTGCCTCACTTTTTCTGTTTCTTTTTAGTGGAAGCCTCTTTGCCAATGACGGAAGCTGGGCGTGGCAAACGTGATATAATCACATAAAAATAAATGCGATCCTCAGAAGAGATCAATGATTACTTCTGAAAGTGCACATTCACTAGCCTTTAGTTGCACTTGGCTTTGCACAAATCTTTTCTACATGCTTCTTCTCAAGCACACCTCATCACTTTTTAACGATTTCAACTTTTAAGAATTCATTCCATAGAATCGCCTCGACCCTTATCTCCTCTTATATAAATCCTGCAGCAAGGAAACAAGACTGTCTCACTACTTTCTTCACATCAGATTCAACAGCAGCAGCAACCTCAGCAACAAGGAATCAACCAAGCAGAAAAGCCATTCCGCTTCATTTTGCTACACGATTGTTCCGGTTGGATCCCATAAAACTGTCTGAAGTGGCAGCAGATGAAGAGTTCCTATCACATGTGTAATTTTACAGTCCTAAATCGATGATGTGCATCATTGGAAGTTATCCCTGAGGTGGTTCCAACGCATCTCTGACAGCGATCCACAGAGCTGAATTCAGAGTTGCTTGACTGATATTTCAAGGTGCAGGAAGCGCTAGTTGTTGGGGATGTTCTGCAGATACGTCAGGATGTGCTGGATCTTCACCAGGCGCTCCTTGAGGCTGGCCATGGAGAGGACAGACAGCTGGAAGCGTGGGTCGATGGGCAGAACAGCCAGGAGCCACCAGCAGCAAGCTGGACCATTCGGAGTCGCCTGGAAGAGAGGAGGGAATTTAATCTCTGTCATGTTCTTTGAGCCGAATGAAGGACATCTGCAGACGTCTCTTTACCGTTAATGTTTCTAGTCCTTTCCTTCCCGGTAGCTCTGACTCATTAGAACTATTATTTCGCTAGTCCTAATTGGTATTATGGCTTTGTGCTTTTCACAACATTAAGAGGGATCTGAAACTGAATGATGTTTCCTTTATCTGTAGTACATTTTAGACCCCGGAGATCATGGCCACTGCTGTGCTGCCTCTGGGTGAGCATGCAGCAGGAGTTAAATTTCTTTTTTTTTACCACTCCCAACGCAGCGAGGGCCAGTAGGATTAGCTATGAAGCGGCACATAAGCTCTTTAGCCTATATTGTCAATGGATCCCGCTCCTTGGTTGTTCCAACGGTGGAGCAGTAATCCTTTTCAGCGTCACTAGCTGAAGCGTAGCTAAGCCTGTTCTGGAATGAACACCTCTGACACAAAGGAATCTACAGTATGTTAAACGCGGGTTTCCCCAAAAGGAAACGTCGGTCATGGAACCAATGTCAGTCAGGCGACTAAATCATTATTTCCATGTGTAAAATAAGAATTACAGTAAAGCGCGGACACGATTTGAATGTTTACCTGGATGTCAGCTTCCCTTTCTGGCATCGGTCCAAAGTGCTGCAGGATCTGTTTGTGGAAGTGAAACTTCAGGTTCTGGAACCAAACGCAGGCCTGGTCGTAAACGGCGTCGTGCAGCTCTTGCAGCCTCCTGAGCTCATCGCTGTCCTCCACCTAACAGAAAGGTATCGATTCACAATCAGCATCTTGGACCGCTGACAACAAATGATAGCTAAATGTAAAACGGCCTCGAGGCTTTGTAAACATTTGCTTCCTGCCGCTGACGTGAATCCTGCGAGTTCTTACCCTGATGTCCTCCAAATGCTCAATATTAGCGGTGCTGTAGCCGTCCCTCATTCCCCGGGACAAGACTCGAAAGCGCTTTCCTCCAATCGCGTCCACTACTGATCGTCCGTCGGGGAGGAAATGGACGTTCCTGATGATCAACATGCAGCCATAATCTACAAACCTGCAGGGGGTGGACACAGCCTCCAGTCAGATCATCGATCCGTCTGTTCAATGAACTTGTGAAAGGACTCCTCCATTTCACGGTGCCCGGGCGCTTACCCTTTCTGGGGGTCATTGATGCACATCCCAAACTGCCGCGTGCCCGTGTCCATGCAGCGGCGAATCATGAGGCGGTAACGTGGCTCGAAGACATGCAGGGGGCAAGGCACAGTGGGGTAGGCCGTGGTGCACACGAAGATCGGCACGTTCTTCACGAGACTGCACAGAAGGGGAGACGAGATTTAGACACCTGGAAGCTTCTCCACACGCAAAGATTTAATCAACACCGAGACGCTTACTCAGAGAGCTCCCGCGTCTCCTCCAGATTCGTCTTGGTCCTCTCTGAATACTCCTGGCTTAAATACCGCTTGATCAGCGTGTCCAAGACGGCCGTCACCGTGAACTTCCTGCCCGCTAAATACTGAAGAGATCACACGAATGAGTGAATAAACCAGGAAGACGAGCAACGCGCAGATTAAAACACGCGTCGCGTGTGATTCCTCACCTCCTTGAGGCTCTCTTTACAGAGCGGACATTGGGGCATGTGGTCCAAGCAGCGTTCCAGACAGTTTTTACAAAAGGTGTGGCCACATGGTGTCGTAACGGGATCATAGAACAACCTGCGTCGATCACATGACAGATTAGTT
This sequence comes from Brachionichthys hirsutus, assembly GCF_040956055.1. Taxonomy (NCBI): domain Eukaryota; kingdom Metazoa; phylum Chordata; class Actinopteri; order Lophiiformes; family Brachionichthyidae; genus Brachionichthys; species Brachionichthys hirsutus. Next base: position 50,920 of record NW_027180453.1, read on the forward strand.
GCGGCCGCTCCCTCATTAATAAGCGAACGAAATGAAAACGGGGGCATCGCTTACCTCATGCACAGAGAGCACTCAAAATCATTGAGGTCCAGCAGGTCCCTTGGAACGCTTCTGGCCGTAGCTCTGGCGGCGGCCTGGTGTTCGGAATGTTTCGACACGCCTGAAGTCGAGATTTCACAATTTATTTTTCTCAACATCAAACGCGCCATTAAGTGGGTCACTGCTGATTTGTTGGGAAATCAAAGCGAGCTCATTAATGATTGATCTTAAGCAGGAGCACATTATTTTGGCAAGAAAATCCTAATAAAGTGTTTACGAGAAAGCGACAAAGAGAAAGTAATCCAATTGGCTGACCTTGCTTTTTACGCTTGTTACTGCCGCCGTCCACAAAACAAGGTTCCATGTCCGACACCGACAGCTTCCTCTTCAGCAGGCTGCCCTTCTCCTGATCGCCCAGCTGAGGCGCAGAGCAGACTCTCTTTAGCCCGTCTTCACCGCACGCAGGAGTTCGGCTAAGACCGGACCAGTCCAGGCTCTCCCAGCGTTTCTACAGGACGGCGTCGAGAAAGGTGAGAAGATGGCGGCGGCTGCTGAGAGCAGTCGGCCATCCGACGATGAACTGTGATTCGTACCTCCGGATTGTCCGGATGCTTGCGGACCGGGTGCTGCTCCGGTTGAACGAGTGTTTTACTGTGCAAGTGAGGCGACTTGTTGCGTTTCGTCTCCCTCAGCCCAAACTTGACATTCTCATCGGTTGGAGATAGCAGGTCACTCAGAATCTGTAAAAAAAAATAATCAGAAGTCAAACAATTAATACTCCAAATTTAAGAGGCAAATATTAAATACTTGTTGAAAAGTATTCTGAATTCAAAAAAATAAAAGAAAAAAAGGTTTGTTAATGTTCAGCTATGTGGCTCCCTCACTGTTGCAGCCGGAGCCATTTGTCTTTCACTTTTAATTCAAACAGGAACCTTTAACAACAGATGCAAGCAATCTTTTACACGAAATACCAAAGGAAGACTGGATATATAATCCATATAATATACTCAGTTATAATACAATATAATACAAGCTTTAGCAGGTGAGTCCGGCTGACGGCATGCGAGTCAAGTTCTGACGCACGAGGAGTCACATTTGTTTTCAAACTGTAACCAGAACATGAGATGCACTTAATCCAATCGTCCATTTTGTGTTGAGGAATAAAAATAAGGCAATTGCAGAGACAAAGACGCTTCAATTTTCTGCGAGCGAATCAACAAACGCTGCTCTTTTCCCAATTCACATCGACTGACAGATCAATAAGGACGAGCTGAATAATAAAAGCACCATAAGTGATCTTCAACAGAGTCCATAGCGTATTAAAAACAGCATTCCTGCCTTGTATCCAATTGAAATGTTGCTAAAAGATCACAGAGACTGCCTCACAGGCTGCTCGTCTTCCTCCCGGCTGCTTGTATAAACACTGAGCAGCATGACTCGGCTGACTGCCACATTTCAGAGCACAGTGTAGTATTTTGACCTTTTCTCTTCCCATACTTCCAACAGACGAATCGCTGCTCTTTCTTGAATTCTCCTACCTTCTCCACTTGTCTCTTAGCAGAAGGGAAATCCTCGTCCACGGCCAGACACTGGAGGAAGGCTTGGAGGGACTCGTCCACTTGGCCCATTTCATGCAGTACCATTGCTTTCCTATAAAAAGTCTGAAGAAGTGGGTGGAAAAAACAGGCATTAAGTCACCTTTCAACGTTTGTATACATGTATTTTCCAAGAATTAAAACCCATATTGAATTACCAGCAGCAAGAGACTCTTTTAATACAATCACTAAAATGGAAGGCAGTAAAACTGGTTTAATGTTTATTCCTTCATTGTTGAATCGTACTAAGAGATGGCTACAGGTATACGGTAGAGACTTTGACAGTAGGATTTAACTTTCGGAGCCAGACGTTTGCAGCATTTGGTGGCGACTTACTTCAGCAGGAAAACCGGACCCACGACAAAATTCGACATCATCCAAAGCCAGGCTGTATTGTTCAAGAGCTGCGTATGCCTCGGCCCGAGACAGCCGCGCCGCCGCTTTGTTCTCCGAATCTGCAGAAAACAGAGGTGGAAGAAAATCCTTTAAAATCACTAAACTTGGAAACCACAACGTTACTATTTAAACGGATAGCATTCATTTGTCATGGAATAAATCGCAAGGTCCAAATCATCAAACAAGGCCATCCTTTCTTACATTCATAGGGAGGTGTTGTTTACCGGAACAAAAATGTCCAAAGTTAAGAGTGCAGTAAGTCAATTGTTGCATCACAACAACACAAACTCATAGGACAACTGTGGCATTAATACGTCTCAAGACATTGAGAGAAAAATGTTTTGATAAAATGAGGATAAAAAAGATCAACCGTAACATTTTCATCACTAAATGCATCTTAGGAAAAAAGGCTCATTTGAATTCATGCCTTTACGCTGTTGTGTAAGCCCATGAATGCGCGTGTTTCTCACAAGTCCTTGCAAGACAAATCACAACCTAACAAACCTCGACATTGTTCTCTTATTTTGAATCCCTAGACCTGATAACATCGTTGCTGCTTTTATCCACCCGCTCCTTTTCCCAGGCTGCACCCGTCTCTTCTCAAGTAATCGGTCTGTATTCATTTCATCTCATCAGGCTCAAGATATCGAACGGGAGCAAATCCACTTCCCCTCCCTTCACTTATGCAAGTTGCAGCCTCGACCCTCCACAATCTCTCTCCTGTTAAATCATCCGGCACAGGGGAAGCCTTATGTTCCCTCTTTGCATGAGACGAGGATCTGTTCCAGAAGGAGTGCGTACCCAACTAAAGGCGCCTCTTATACCGACTCCTAAATTCAGATTCCGTTTTAAAATCTTTCATCCATTTTCCTTAAGAGAACTTTTTAAATCTGGCATTTATAAAATACAAAGGTACCCCCCCCCCCCCCAACACACTCAATTTTATAGGTTACAAAACCAAAAAAAAAAAAAAATGTGTCATGACCTGAACTTACGCAATTTACGCCCAGTGCGCACGCGCAGTTTCTGAACTTCCGTAAGGAGGGCGGTTCCGGGTTACGCTTACAGCCAATGGGATAGCTCGAGCTGGGCAACACATGGCGAACATAATAAAAGGCATTAAGATAAAAGTCCAACACTCACCACGTCGGATGACGTCAGCGGCCAGCGCCACGGCTTCGCGGTAGCGTCTCCTCCCGCACAGCGCGTCCACGTCACTCAGCGCTTTGGCCGTCTTCACGTCGTCGGGGAACCATTTATCGAACAGTCCGCACAGAACGACGTTCGGCTTCTCCTCTCCGGTTACCGCCTCGCCGCACCGCCTGCATTTGGAGAGGAGCCGCCGCCGCAAGCACCTCTTACAGACCGAGTGACCGCAGGCCATCGTTACCGGCTCCCCGAGAAAGCTACGGCAGTTCGGGCAGCCGAACGTCTCCGCCTGCGCGTCCGTGGAGCTGTTGTCCCCGCTGTCCCCGGCGTGAACCGAGGACGCGTCTGCTCCAGCCGCCTTCGCTTTTCCTTTGAAGTTACGGAGGACGCAGTCCACGAAAGTGCCGAGTTGTTCCGGTCGAACGGGGCCGTACCGCACAGCCGCGGAAAACCAATCGATCGCTTCTGTGAGGCAGTTCCCCGTGGCTAATGCGTTAGCTTTCTGCAGTATAAGTTGACGGTCAGCCTCTTCTCCCGAGACATTATCGATAAAGAGGACGCTTCCTTCCTCCGCCGCGTCTCCCGTTCGCTGTCGGGACATTTTCGCGTAGTTAAAATGTTATTTGATCTTGCTTTATTCCTGCAGCTGCTCAGAACAGAATAGTCACTCTGTCTGTGGAGTTTATCACTGATAGGCGATTGTTATATATATCAAAGGGAAAAAAAAAAAAACACGTCACATGACCAGCGAGCTCGCGCCGTGATTGGTCATAACGCCTCTGTTACAAAACGTGTGGTTACAAAGTTTCATAACTCCGGAAGAGACGTGCTGATGACGTCATGATACAGAACTCTTGTTTTAGCGAAAATTAACTAATACTACTACTACAGAAAGTATTTGAGACATAAGACAATGAACGGTCTGACATATAGATAATAAATTATTTTCTATTAGAATGTTTGACTTTGAAATTCCAAACAGGTTGTGTAATAACATTTTGTAACACATGACAATTTTTGTTTTTTCAATTCGCTTCAAGGATATTTACGCAATCGTATAATTAATATATATATATATATCTATATGGTACATTGTCAAGACATAATCATATAATCATCCTGATGGAATTGTGATGTTTGCTCAATCGTTGTAAACATTGTGCATTGTAACTGTGCTTTAAAGATTCGTTCACTGTTAAACTAGTATAATGTAATAAGATCACTTAAACTTATGGTTCTGCAAATTATCATACGTGTTTAACACTGAATAAATATTTCCTCCTCCTACAGACCACATAAAGATGACCCTGGCATGTTTCGACTATCTATTAGAAGGCTTCTGCTATCTTGTCTGAACACTCTGACATTTGAGACTTACATTTTACCACCCAGTGTGTGAGGATGGAACTGACAATGTTTACAAGCACTTATCAGACATCTTTGTTTTTCTCCGTTTCTGGAATAAACCTGGAATAAACGCTGTCCATGTATCTGGAAAAGAAATCTTGCTTTGTGTTGTCCTAAGCTCAAATATGGTGTTTCTCCCATAAAACACCATGATGCTTATTTACATATTATTTCGTGATTAACCTTGCAGAAACGGAGTCGCACGAACCTGATACTGACTCCGTTCAGTGTGGACGGACACGGCCCTCTAGTGGTTTAAGTGACGCATTACATTACAATCAAGCACATCCCGTCCCTTGAAAAAACTGAATCGTCCCGTGTTGGACCGACAAGGCACGCACTTTGTCCCGTAATTTCTCTGAAGATCAAAAATAAAACAGGGTGATTTATATTAGAATTTACGGCAATCGGTAAAAAAAGAAAAGTCGTTTTGCACCCAAAAATAATTTTTTGAATGGCAATTTTGTTTTTTGATTGCATTATTATAAATAAATAAAAAATGCTGCAGATAAATGGGTGGATCCATGATTATTATGTTTTTATTATTATTATTAAGCCCATGTCTCAGCTGTTATTAAAAAAAGTAGCATTTCAAAGTGTTATTAGATTTTTAAGACATTGTAACTATATTCATAAAGAATCATTAATCATGGACCATATGATTCCAAATAACTCCTTTTTAGACATTTCGTTTCACCAATCAAATGCAAATAAGAAAATAAACATAAGGACAGGCCAGTCTCCAGGCACATTTTATTAACGGTGGAGGCAGGAAATGTGATGGAAGATCAATCAAAGTCACCAGAGGGAAACGTTTACCTGCAGGAAAATAAAACCCTTATGGTCCATTTCGGGATTGCAGTACTCTATGCTCCATGCCTTTTAACACTTCTGACTAGGTTATAAGAATATATAACATATAATACATAATGGAAGATAATATGTTTAAATAAAATGAAATGTTTTATATATATATATAAATAAAATAGATATAATACACACAGTGCAGATACAGACCAAACATAAATAAAATTCAGAAGACTTCGCTATCACAGAAAATGTTATTTAAATTCTGATGTCATAGATATGAAAAATCTCAGCATCCTGTATGTGCATTTTTATCAAGAACAATGTTAAAGCTAAATTTAATATTCAGTGTAAATTTTCCTTTAGCAATACAATTCAGAAAATGTATCAAATGCAGGCAAGATTTTTTAAAAAAAGGGGGCCACCGAAAATTCTGGCACAGACAGACCCAGCCTCAGATGTTCAGGGATTCACCTCATGCTTCAACCTGTTGCCACAGCAGCAATTGAGTTGTTATATCAACTAAAACTTGTAGTAGTAATAGTAGTAGTAGTCTTTAAAAAAACAAAAAAAAAAATCACAGAACAGTTTTTAAGATAAACTGCTTTTAAACACAACTCCCAGCCTTTTGAATTTCTCTAATATCAGGCTGTGATGAGGCGCCAGTGTTGACTCTCAAAACATGGGGTTATCAATGTTGACATAAAACGTCTGTTGCAACAGAATACCATAACCCACACGGAGTTATGCAATCCAGAGCTCCTGTCAGATATTTGGCACTCCAGCAGGATCTGTGAACAAACATGAAAACTGACTGCCTATACTGATGTGAATGCCAAGTAAAACCCGTACGAGCGTATCTGCAAAAATGATGCAATAAATAAAACAACCTGCAATGAGCGTGCTGGTGCTTGGAGTTTCAGCTGTTATGCCAGGATAGTTAAATGTGCAATGAAATGCAATAAACATGGAGAAGTTGGCGCAGAGAATTTCAATCATTTGGAATAATTAGTTTATAATCCTTTACAGGTTGATACTTGCTGTTATATTTATAACACATATAATAGAGCCCAGTTAAAGAATAAGAATTTAAATGTAAATCTAAATTTCCCGCCTGCAATGGGCCCAGTAGTTACATTCTGTTCTTTTGCATGCAAGCACACACTTGTTTGTATTCTTTTATCAATGTGGGAAAAGTTTTGAGGATTCACAATCAACAGTGCAGGAATGCAACCTTTGTGCTTTGGCCTGCCTTATCTGGTCCTACGTTATCTTCCAGCGGCGTTTGAGTCCCCGGCTAAAGATGTTAGCACGAATTTGAAAACACGGCAGCATTTAAGTTTAGATTGTTTGTGCATTTTATGTCTACACATCAGTGTTTATGTGCGTGAGTCTCTTGATAGGTCCCTGTTTTGTACTAGATAAGAGTGCATGATGTGTTCATGGTCCACTAGAAAAAAAAAAAAAGTGACTCTTGGCAGTGGACCATCACAGCCGAGTTAACGCTTGTTTCTGATGTCAAACACTGTACGCATGTGGAATGTACCCGTCCTCGAGAAACAGCACAGTTTACAGCTGATAATCGCTCCATTGTTGTGATAAAGGCAAAGCCTGAACAGAAAAAAAACAAAAAAAGGTCAGGTTACGAGCATCATTGGAGTGAGATAGTTGAACATGTGATCAAAAAATAAATAAAGGGGTACATTGGTACCCCTCTTCATTGAGTCTGCTCAGTTTGAACCGGGCCAGCTGTGGCACAATGGACGTCTTTGTCTTCCTAACATATTATGTAAGAAACAAGAGGACCGAGGTCACGTTTAGCAACCCAGCTGGTGGCATTCAGGTGTCTCCCTGGATGTACTGGTGCAGCATGAATGAAGCTGCAACGTGGGGGGGTTGGAAAGACAGAAATCCTCAGTTAGTCTGAGAAGGTGTGATAAACTGTAGCAGAAACAAATATCTGAGTGGATTATGAATCAAAGTCACAATGTCTGGGGTTTGAAAAGGAATTCCTGTTCACTCATGAATACAAAATGCTCAAGATGCAACGCTTACTTTAATACTTTTAATAGTGCACTTTGATTAACCTGTACAGAAATAATATTAATAAAAAAGATAAAACATTTGTTCATTTCTGCAACACAAAGCTTAACATTTACAATAAAATAAAATGGCATGATACAAAACAAACATATATCTGAGGTATAAATATATTTGTTTTAAATTAACTGCCATTGTCATGCGTTATTATTTGGCAGGCACATTTTTAAAACGCATTGCGATACTAACAATGGCTTAGTGAATACATCCTACAGTTGAACATGACAGACACGATCTGTCGGACCGAAGCGACGGCGTTAAGTGATGAAGGTCAGCTTTGTATACGAGGGCCTTCGCCTCTTGCTTCTTAAACGCCAACGTGACGGCACAAAGAAGCTTCAGCAAAGAATAGCTTTCCTTCTTTTTGAAATTTAAACACATATTCTATATTCACTCTTCTTTACAGTAAAACCTGTAAAATCTCCACCTTTATAAAAGGACCATTTCTCCCTCTGTCATCTTGTAGAGTTAAACTGGAGGTTTCTGGTGATGCTCATATACGTCACAATAAGTGTGAAGTGCTCAGCCCACGACGACGACTAAAGAGTGAGCCGACTGTGCTCGTATCGACACCAACACTGTTTGTTTTCTGAATAGTGACAAAAAGTTCAGCCTTGAGGAGCCATTTCTTTAACCTCTTGTTATCGTCCTTGGCGTGATCCTGTATTTAACGCTGCGCCTCAGTCAGAGACGTTCCCTTAATGAGCTTCTGTTGCTCCTAAAGGTTGTTGAAGAAATTAGATACCACAATAGCATGGCGCTAATCTGAACGTTCAAACATGCAAGTGGAATATTCTTTTATTCCAGAGGCCCTTTCCTTGATTATTCAATGTCGTTTTGGTGAGCCAGCCACCGATTCCCTCAGCCAAAAACGCAAAAATAAAACCCTCTGTTCTATCATTCATCTGCCATCTCACTAGACCCCGTCTACTCATTCTGCATATAACAAAAACAATCGCATCTTTCTTCACCCACTGACTTATCAATCTAACAACTATTATATTGCCTATTCCTCTTGTAACAGAAAAAGGGGGGCAGAGGTAACACAAAAGCAGACACAAACCATTAGAGAATACTGTATGTACACATTATGGCAGCACTGGAAACCAGTGAGAGGAATATATATTCATTAACCGTTTGTTGCTTTGACCATTCATGCACTCACGCACGCACGCACGCACACATGCACACGCTTAACCCTCCCCCTTTGCTTCTCAGAAGCAAGAGCACCCATTTTGATGAAGTTTAAACCTCGCATTCCCATCGGCGACGTCACGTCCTTTGGTCCCGATAAATGTCTGCGTGAGTCTCAGACAGAATTGATTTAAAACCACAACATTAGTCAGAAAAATCAGAGCAATCTTCAATCCAGGAACTGTCCTTTAAATGTGAGTTTAGAGATGCATTGAGCCCATCTTCCTCTCTGTCGGTCCGGATGGAATGAGTCACTTCCAAGTCCTGCGTAGGATCTAAAATATCCTATTGGCACCGAATTCAAGGAGCTGCGAGTCTGTTGTTGCCCAAATTGCAAACCACGTCATCATTTGTCCACGGTCCCTGAGAATGAGTCACGTATCCGCGCAACATCAGCGGCGCACATGTGTCCGTACAGTTTATTGTACCACTCTGGGAAACGGCCCCTGTGGAAGATGAACGAGACACTATGATAGCATGATGCCTTCAGCTAAAAAGACATGCAATGGCCACAAAAGGCTTCTTCTAATCCCCAATTTGTCTTTGCCGCTGCCAAGTATTCACTCACCTGCAGTCGATCCTGGAAATATGCGTGAGTCTGGACTTGTTCGCTCCGGAGGGCTCAATGTAGTAGCGTGACGTTAACACATTAGCCCGAACACCTACAACAGGTGCGCCTTCATGGTCCACAGATGTACACACCAGTGCACAGGCCCCCTTTGGCAGGTCTGTTAGCCAAGTTCTTGTTTTAAAAAGTGAGGAGTTTGGATTAGAATAAAATGAAATAAGCGTAGAATCTAAAATAATAAGAAAAACCGACAAGGAGGAAGAGGAGGAAATTACGCATATGTACCTGAGCACCAGGTGGTCTCTGCTGGGATGTGGAGCCATGGTGTTCCTCACAAACTGGTAGACCTCTGTCCTCTCGTCCAGCGTCTCCACCATCCGGCTCTCGAGCAGGTCCTCGTCCCAGTGGCTCTGCTCCCGCAGCACTCGAGTCAGAACCTCCTCAGGACTCGCAGGCACATCCACGGTGACCTTCCACAGTCGCAGTGGGAAACCATCATGCACCTGGACAAATATGGAAGGGGCCCTAATTACCTCACGTACAACTCCTTTACAATCCATCGGCGTTTTGGTGCCATTTTATTCTTCTTCAGGTGAAAGCTGAAAGCAGAGCGACGATAAGAAACGAGGCGCTCATGGACACGCCTGCCGTTAGCCGAGAATTCCGAATGACTGTTAAAGTTGAGTATTTATTTTCATTTAAGGACACTGTGAAATGTTTTTATGTGTAAATGTTCCCTTCCACCATTCTCATGGTTGAGTGATTGATGAGACTTCAAATTGAGCTGCTAAATATTTTCCTTTCTACGTTACGTCCCTCGGCATGAAAATCACTCAGAGCCACCATGAAGCCTTCTTCAGCTCAGCTACACCATTCTGCCATTTAACAACAAAGAACACACCCGCTGCACTCCTGTGATCACTCTGGAGAAAAGATAAACTGAAGCAGGGACAGGAAATCTAGGCCTGGGATACTGGTGAAGTTCACGTGTCGAGCTGATGTCATTCTGGGACAGAGTCCAGTAGCAGTGTGGGAATGAGAAACAAGGGGGTCAGCTTCACACGGATGTGTTTCTATACAGGAAACCCCGACTGCTGGTTTTCCACGAGTTATTTCAGAGAAGCTTTGGACAGATGCATGAAGAGGAAAAGGAGAGGACGAGAAGCTGAGATAAAGACATGTGTTACTTGATGAATGGTGGCCTGTTTATTCATCACAGACAGATTGGCTGGATTTTTTTCCCTCCACTCTTTGACTCTCTACCACAAACAAACACACTGAAAGCAGCCATACGGACCAAACAGCGGATTGACTGAATGAACAAGCGTTTTCACCTTTCTGCAGGCCAGCTCTGCATGCTCGGGCGTCGAGCGGCTGTCGTAACCTTTGAACTTGTCCTTGGCCTCTTTAAGGAGGCCGTCTAGGCTGTCTTGCAGGTAGGCCCTGTGACATCCACGCCCAGCGGCGTCACCCGTGAGTTCCTCTAAGCGCCGTGGCAAGAGCGCCTGCTCCATGTACGAATTCCTGCAGCGGTTCATCTCCTCTGGGATCTGTGGGAAAGAACGAGGAGTACAGTGAGAGCACTGCTTTGGCTTTCCATCATGCTGCTCCCTCGGCCATGAGGAGCTCGGGTGTATGATGGTTAATTTGTGATTGATTTCATATTTGAGTCGGGATTTATTTTATGAAATGGGAGCAGAATTTAAGAATTCTTCATGTTGCCAAACTAAAAATCTGGAGTAATAACAGCTACACTTTGACATGTTGTAAATCAATCTGTAAATATGCTATGATAACATTACGTTAATTATTCCTCCTGCCTGATTAGATTAATCTTAATCAATTGACAGGAAACCATATCAATAAACTCTGCAAAAGGACACAAAGCAATACAAAACTTAATAACGGCCCATTTCCATCTGTTTGTCTTTTCTCTCTCTGTCTTTTCCTGCCATATCTCGGGTTTAATTGCAGACTAACAAAATCACTGGGAAACAGGATTCTGATCAGACAGCACGAGGCGCATTGAAACAGAGCCCATACTGAACAGTTGGATATTTCATAGGTCTTTTAATTCAATCTCTTTTCGATTGTGAATACCCACAAGCGAAAAGAGATCAAACTAATTAAACGAAATTGAGTTTGCTGTTTGTGCGACGTCAACAGGACAGGAAGCTCTCCTATAATCTCATTAAACTGAGCAGTAATGACCCACAGCATAGAATATTTTACAATCTGCTGCAACCTCATGGAGAAGACTGCACTGGAAGAGCAACACTTTATTCTGCATGGGATTGAGACGGGATTAGGAGTGGCGTAGTTAGCGTCCGCTTCTTCCATCTACTAGAGGTCAGCCAATAAACCTGCATGACCTTGTCAGCTTTTCATTTTCCCGCTATACCTTTAACTTAAAAAGAGGAATTTGTTCAGTTTGAGTCCACATCCATTGCTGGCGTGGTTAACTACTAACCCGGAAGAGTTTCCTGCACTCTTGGATCATGTGTGCCAGGCCATGAGTAGCAGCCAGGTTCTCATTCAGGTCTCTCTGGTCCGGCTTTCCCAGCGTCTGCTTTCTGTTCATCACCCTATGGAAGGTAAAAAAAAAAAAGGAACAGTTGGATGCATTATCATCAACAACGGAGACGAGTCGAGTTTCACCATGAATATCTGAACCATCTTCTATCAAATGTGGAACAAAGCACATTCCTTAATTCGGTAAAGATGTTTTTAATAAACTTGTATTTCTCCGTCTCAGTCCCTTCCTCATCCAGAAGGCTTTGTTTCTTCTCCTCCTCATCAGTATTCCTGCTCTATTGTTTCTTCACAGTGACCTTTTCCTGTTTTGAGAGTGTTCAGCGCGTGACGCGTTACGCAAGTGGCGAACGCAGTGACAACAGCTCACAAGTGTGCATGCAAAACACACACACACACACACACCTTGGTGAGGAGCTCTCCTTGCGCCGCAGGGTGTTGAGGTGAAACAGCGACGGCGCCAGACACACGGCCAGGTTGGTAGGAGTCATTTGGTTCTCCACCACGCTGGCCGTGACGTCGCTCAACAGACACAGCAGCGTCCGCAGGGCCTCGCGGTTCTCGTCAGGCAGCAGCAGCACCGCGGCGCGGACGGCCTGCAGGCGGAGGTCTTTAGGCATGTCTGGAGAGAGAGAGAAGGGCGATGGTGAAAGTTGCATGCAGAAAATGACGACTAACCGCTGGCAATACTTCGTTATGCAATCTTTAATACGGCATCTGGTGCTTAGCATGGGGCTGAGAAGGGCTTTCCTTCGCCAGAGAGTAATGAGCTATGAAGGGATCTGTGCCGAGTTGAGCGTATTACATAAGCCCCCTTGAGTGTGTAAGTACACTATATACTGCATACTTTGTGCACAGGACTGGTTATTTTCACTATATAATCAGTCCCTAAGAAACTGAACTACAACTTCTTGTTAACAGTGAGTCCAAGAAGCATCAAATACATCACCTTATTTATTTTTACGGTTACACAATTTTTGGTTCTGTGGCGGGCATGCATCCACAGATCTACCACAACAGAATAGAATTCTTTTATGGATGTGTGCCTGTCTGTGTGTGTGTGTGTGTGATACGTGGAGCCATGTCTCAAGAGGATTTGAATGTACATGTGTATTCTTACACTGATATATCTGGATGAAGGTCTCAGAGAGTTTGCTGGTGAGCAGGGGTTCTGGCAAATCTCTGAAGTACTGTTTCAGCATGTCAGCAACATCATACGCTGACTGGCCCTCGTAGGTGACTCCTCCCCCATCGGTGCCACTCGCCTCGTTCATCTGACGGAGCGCTTGAATACGGGATTTGACTCCTGATTTCCTGAAAAGACCCACCTGAAAAATAAAAGTACTAAGTTGGATCCTAAAACATCTTTGAGTTAGTGCTGGCTGCTGTCATTGAAAATATGCTTTACTGCATATACCCAGGGGTTACACTGACTATACATGGATACATCACAATAGAGCCTATTGTGTACTTATTTACAAGAAGCAAAGAGAATCTGAGTAGTGAATGTTGTTTTGGACCGTCAGTGGCTTTTTGATGCTGAATGAAATGGCAAATGTTGAGTTGGAAAAGAGAAAAAAGCGCCTGGCATGTCCAGCTTGATTATTTTCCATGAGCTTTCGTCACTTCCAAAACAGAGGCGCCTTGTCCTGCTACACAAAGAACCCCATCACTCTGCTTTACGTCTTGCCCTCCACGAGGAACTATTGCTCCATAAGTGGCAGCAGTCGTTTTCCGATTCCATCTTACGTAACATTCACTGATTGAATCATGCTTGAGTATTGGACTGATTGCAGATGTCTTAAAACTGTATATTATGTAACTTTAGGAACTTAAAAAAAAGGTTTTATTTATTCTGGAAACAAAACGAAAAAAGTGGTTAAATCAATATGACAGTCTGACAGGTATTTTGACACTAACGGTACGCTGTGATTACAATGTGTTATGTAGATATAGTATCTATGATGTCTTTGTCTGTGTTCTTTGTCTCACCTGGTCAAGGCACTGATTGCGTAAATAGCGCATGGCCTGCTGAATTCCCTGGGGCAGAGGCTGGCCTGTCCTCTGGACGATGACTTGCAGTGGTACACCAAACACATTCCTGTCTTTGTAGTCGCGCACCTTGATCCGCTTCATAAACTTCGGCACAGCCCTTCAACGCACACACACACAGAAGGAAAGCAAATTTATCCATGCTGCTACATCGTTCTCTGGATATTTAGCACTTCAGCAGTAACATACAACCCGAGTATGAACAAAAAGCACGCAAACTACTATTCTAAATCAGTGTGTTCCCAGGATGGATTTAAACGGAGAGATGGTTCAAATTTCTTTCCATTCCAGTTTTCCATTCAGAACTTAAGCCAAGCTGAAAGACTAATTCAAATGAATACAGACTCCGATGTTTTATGTGTGTGCAGGGAGGGAACCGAGTGCCTGCCTCCAGGTTAATGATAGGGATAGAAAACAGCAGTGGGATTATAACACAAACCAGTGTGCTCGAAGGGGAGGACCGCCGTTTTACACATGCACACAGTATCTGTCACACTATTTCTTCCTCTGTGTGTTTGCGTATGTGCAAAGTCAGGTGCAAGTGAACAGAAAGTTTACAGCCACAAACTCCGAAGTTGAAACACACAACTCTGACCGTTTCACAAGGGCCCACAGATTTATGACTGTCTATCTGCATGGGGTGTGAGTTTGTCTTAGTGGGGAGAGACCATTCATGACTCAGGACATGTCTTTTGCAATTGCAAGACTCGGAAGCTCTTCTCTGAACTGAAAATGGGTTTTAAGACGGGCTGGTGACATAACATTTTGTATTCCAGAAAGTGTAGAAGGCAAAAAACAGAACAGAAAACATGATATTCCATTTCTACTTTTTTTCAACTTGGAAAGTCCCTATTTTTTTTAGATGATTTAAGAAAAATCATTCTGCTTAGTTGTTAAACTTTGAATCATAGCAATTATGCAAATGTGTTCTCTGTATTATAAAGTTTAAGTGAGAAGAATGTCGTGCATTGTGTTGTCTGTCTTATTGATTTTTTTTTGCCGTTGCTTTTATTCCAATGCTTTCCTTTCAAACAAATTGTCCACAGTAATTCACCTGAAGGGGGGAAAAAAGGGAGAAAATGCATGAATACCAATGAAAAGGTGAAGGAGACGTTAAGTATGGGAGTGGAGTCCTGAGGAGGATATTAGGTGCCATCGGGTAATCATGCTCAGCATGTAAAGCGAGGTCAAACCAGTATTCTAGAAGCGATAAAGAAGACAGAGGAGGGAGGATAATTGTTGAGGACCGATCATTCCAGCCCCCCAGCGCTTGACACGCCAAGTGTGTGAGCTGCCACGATTGCCCCGTTGAGAAAAAGACAATGCACGCCCCTTCCCAGCAATTATGGGCATGGGAAAAGAATGCGAAACCCAACCTCTGTGGACAGCCGTCACCACACTAGACAACAACCTGCAGACGGAGGGGACTGGGAGGAGTCATGGTCGGATGGATGGAAGGCTGAATGATTATATTCAAAGGCATCACTTACAAAGGTAAAAAAAAAAGAAACAAAACAAAAACTGCCCCCTGTGACAAAAGTCGCCTTCTCCTCAACACATGTAACCCAGCAGTCCACTCACCAGCTGAAGCCATGCTTGTTCGTAGGAGTGTGCTTCTCCAGCAGAGCAGTGAGCTGCAGCAGAGAGAACTTCTGGAGCAGATTCATCTGAAGCACAGACTGGGAGCTTATCTGGAGCTGGGCCAAGGCCGAGCTGGGCTGATGAGAGTTCTGGAAGCTTGGCCAGCGGAGTTTCTGTGGCCTGGAGTGTGTGGAAAGAGAGAGAGAGAGAGAGAGAGAGAGAGAGAGAGAGCATAAACCGAGATGTGAGAACAAAAACAGTAATTAAATAAAGGATAAGTTTACACAAACGCTACAGCCAGGCGCGGAATACGCAGTTTTGAGTGGCAAATGATTGCTTTAGCGATTACAGGGATTTGTGTACACACCAATTGAGAGATTGCCTAAAAGACCAAAAAAAAAAGAAAACCCTGCACCCCCCAATTGTACTGTGGCGTGCAGATTCCTGAGGGAACAGCAGCAGTCCTATGGAGACGAAGCTGCATTCCAGCGCAGTCGACAGCATTACGTAAGGAGCAAAGTCCCAGCATGTTCCTCTGTTTAGCCTTTGCTGCTGCTCTCTAGGAAAACACTTTTCCTTGTTACACCTCAACATTTGCCTTTCTGCAAACCATGACAGATCAGATTCCTTTTTTTGTGTGTGTGAGTGTGTAAACCAATCATTTGGTGATCTGACCTTCTAACCTTCACTGACCTGCTGGATCTGGTTAAAGATGCCCCAACGCCAGAATCTCTCCTCTCTCTCCCCCCTTCCTCCGTCTCGCCCAAAGGGTTTCCTGTACTGTCTTGGTCACTCCCGTTTTCCGTTTCCTCGAGCGGGTTCTGCAGAGGGGAGGATGGGCATGGCGAGGCCGAGTCCAGCGCTGAATCAGAGTCTTCATCTTCGTCCTCCTCTTCACCAGCCACGGCCTCTGACCACGCGTTGACATATCGTTGCAGGCCACTGACGTGCCTCAGGACTTGCTCTAGTTTCTGTTCGTCCCCCTCGTCCTCCTCTTCTCTCTCGGCGTAAGGGACATTGTCATAAAAACTAAGCCGGCTGTCAATGGAGCCGGAAGAGCCACGGCGCTGGCGTCGAGTTTGCCGTGCCCTCAAGATCACAGAGTTCCCGTTATCGTTCCCATTGTTAAAACGTGAACTCCCATCCTGCAGGGCTTTTGGGAAGGTTCCAGGTTTGTGACCCTCTGGCAAGTAGAAGAATATCAGGCCCTCCTCTTCTTCCTCTTCTGCTCGCCTGCCATTGTCTCTGAAGTTGTTCCTGTGGTTCTGCTCATCAACTGTCATTCCACTAGCGCTTTGGCAGGGGATGGGTGGGGCAGATTTGGGTGGGGGTGTCTGCTGTCGCTCTGGAGCTTGCTGTGGAACGCTGAAAGGATCAAACCCCTCCAGATACATTCCTCCTCTCTTACTGGAGCCGGCCGCTACACTGTGGCTGCGAGCGCGAGTCACCGGGCTCGGCGTGCTCACTGCGCTCCCACTGCTGGCTTCAGACTGACTGCTCCCGGTGCTTCCAGTGCTACCATTGCTGGTCTGAGTGGAGTAGGATACTGAGCGATTCCTGTTAAGTGTCATAGTCTGGGTGGGATGGTGGTGGTGACTGAAGTTCTGATTGAGGTTGATGCTGGAGATGTCCACGCAGTTGAGTCTCCGCAACTTGTCATCGTCCAGGCCCTCTTTGACGACGGGGCCGCTGATTTCGATCCTCCCTCCGCCGGTGCTCCCCTTCTTCTTTCTCTTGGGCGTGGTCCCACTGCGGAGCCGCAGACTCTCCATCCGCTTGAGAAAACTCTTGGCTCTTGACCGTGTGCTTTTGCCACCTCCTCTATCCAGAACTCCTCCTGGTGCCCCCATCCCCGTGTTCACATCAAAGGTGAACTGTCTAAGTGTCTCCAGAGGAGATGGAGGCATCCCATCAGACAGGGAATCTTCATTTGCACATCCTGAGCCACCCGTGCCTGACGATGAACACATGCTCGCTACGGAGCTGGCACGAGTGGCTCCTGTCGGAACAGCTTCATTTGTCAGGGTAGCACCAGGGTTCTTCTCTTCTCCTCTTCCTCCACTCCCACTGCTGTGGATAGAGCCCACTTCAGGCTGTTCACTGAGGTCAGTCAGAACACTCTCTGAACTATTTCCTTCACGCAAGGCACAGTTGACCTTCTGGGAAACCTGGTCCTTGAGGAATGGGCTCAAAGCAGCATCTGTGGGCAGTGTGGGAAAAACCTCCAGCTCCTCCATGCGGGACCAGCGCTTGCTGTCCCTCTGGAAGGTCCAGCGGCCGCTGATGGCACAGGGCTCATCTTCATCAGAGTCCTCACTCTGGAGGGCATAAGAAGGAGGGGATAAGAAGGAGGAGGGACATGGGACGGATAGATTTAGACATTATTCATGCGCACTTACCCGTTTTCTTTGGGGTGATATCTCCAACCTCATTAGAGCACACTTGTTGAGGGTGTTCAGTCTCCTGTGAACACAGGAAGAGCTGCATAAACACAAACATCTCACCTCCAAGAGGATGTATGATGGAAGACAGGATGGGTTGGGATGAAACAAAATGTAGGGGAATAGAAAGGCAGAGGGGGAACAACTCAGGGTAATGAGCTGCTAAAGGATAATCCCCACATGAGACCGAGGGGGGGGGGCAGTAAGTTTATCCCTGCAGCCACCTGGCAAGGAGAGTGAGGGTGCTGGGGTCCGCCCTCTGGAGAGATTTTAGAGTAGATCATATAACAATGGAGAGCGATGAGGGGATGGGAACGGAGGGATAGTTGGGGCTTTGGGGAGGGGGGGGGGGGGGGTGAAAGGCTGCCAAGACAGGAGGCATTAAGATGATAGATTCCAGATGTACAGATGTATGGAGGGACACCTGCTGGGGTTTATTTGTGCTATTCTGAATTTGGTCAAAGAGGTGACTGCATTATTGCCCTTTGTGCCATTGACCTCCTCCTTATTCGCAAACTACTATGGAAGGGGCATCGGCTGGTTTAAATCCAAGTCCTTTCTGCCCATTGCGCCCTTTGTCCTTTAAACTAACTTTGTGAAGTCATTTATGTCTTGCTTGTGATTGCTACTGAGGTAGATTCTTATGTTACACAGTCTTTCAAGGTGGGGCTGTTGCACCTTTATTGCACTTTGTTCTTTGCAAAAAAAAGTAAGGTGGAACTTGTGTGTGTTTTTTTTTTCCGACTTCTGACTAGAAGGCATGAAGTAATCCCAGCCCTGAACCAATAATTGCATAAGAGAAGTGAACTGACAAGTCGGTAAGATAGGACAGGTGTGCAATGTTGGAAGCATTTGGTGACAGTGCAGGTAAAAAAAAAACAGAGAAAATTATCTTACACAAGGCAAATGTTTGTTTTTGCAAATGGCCACTCTATGCAAATGAACAAAGTCACACAAAATTGACATTAGTTTGTTCCGTGTAACTAAAGTATCTGCTGTAGTACTATTGTGAATTTTTCTACACAAATTCTGGTGACCACTATTTAATTATATATTTTTTTATTATAGATTTCTCTTGGTTGCCATAACCAAAAATATATAGCAACAAGCCAAAGTCAAATAGTTCTAAAAGTCTCTTAATTTGTCTGATCCAACCCTCTATTGAGCAATGTTTAAGAAATTGTATGAGGGTTCATGTATAGATTAGTAGAGAGAGGGAAAAGTACAGTACATAACTCCAGGGTGCTTATCTCAATCTTTCATCTCCATGGCAGCTTTCCAAACATGCCTCCTTTTGAAGTCATACCCTCATGGCTTCATTTGGGGGGGGGGGGGGTTGTGGAGATAGTAATGAAAAGGGAAGAAGGAAAACTAACGGGAATGTAGCTTGAAAAGAAAATCAGCACAAAAGGTTCAGTTTGACTTGTAATCTCACCTGCAGAGAGCCTCAATAGCGTCACGATCAAGGAAGTCATGGTCCCCGGTGACTAAGGAGATCTCAATGGGAAACTGGGAATCTGAACAGGGAAAGTCAGATTAGTGCGAGTGTGAGTATTGTTGATTGAATCAAAGTGTCCTGATTAATGTAAAGCATTTGAATCAGAATCAACTTTAAACTTGCTCATAAGTACAAGGTGTTGGGAATGTAAAGATACAACCTAACCTTAAAAAACGATGGCCACCCACTGAAACGCCCTCCCCCCGACTCCTTACATACAGGCTTGATAAAAAGCTAAAAGAGGAAGTAGCGTCTTAGCTGACCAAACAAACACAGCTGCAGCTTTCAGACCTGGTAGGCAGGGGGGATGTGGAACGCGGTGAGAGAAAACAGGGGATTGATTGAAGAATGACAATAGGTACTGCACCGCCGCTTGGAAGTTCAACTTCCTTTCCTCCTTCTTTCCCCCCCTAGTCTACCTCATTAAAAGGACGACCCATTGGCAAATCCACACCACTGGTTGTGGCAGAGGTAAATTAAAATTAAAGGTCATTTTAAGCAACAAAGTCTGGTATAGAGATTTATCAGTAGAACCGAAATGTTAGAATCCTGAATCTAAATACCCAGGGGTGATGATGATGATGATGATGATGATGATGATGAGAAAATGCCATATAAGGGAGGCAACTTTAGCCTACTGTACTGAAACAGGCCTATCAGTCTACTTCTCTTTAGTGAGGCAATCGCATAGGAAGCAGAGACAATGGGGATTGTCCTGTGGATGCCGGAAAAAAAAAAATGTCTCGTACAAATTCCTACTTGTGTGGAGACGAATAACGCACGAGCGTGGGCGTTAAATCTGCATGTTGTTAGATTGTGGTTCTGACTTTCTTGCTGCAGTTTATTTACCGTGCGTTGAGAAACGGCGTCATCTGCCTCGCGGAAACACAATGAGCCTTCCGCTCAAAGAGGAAACCATTTACAGCAAAGTGGCGACAAGCAATGACCTGTTGACATCATCCTGGAGTTACATAAGGGCAATTGGCACGCCCATGGTAACTCATATAGCAGGATAGTTAAAGCTGCTACCTGGAGCTACTACAGCTAGATTTATGCTTGCTGAAATGTCCCCGGAGGAACATGCTCAAAAATGTACATTTTCCAATTAGACTGGAAATAAAGCAAAAATAAATAAACTGTTTTATATTCATTCTAATGTTAGTTGCAGGAGTTCACATGGTACCCATTACACAACCTTAACTGCTCTATCCATCAGTTTCTGGACACATCGTCCACCTAGGGCAGCTCCTGTAAACCGTGAGCTTATCTTTCTAATCTTCAGGGGGGGGGGGGGGGGGGGGGGGGTTGTGAGCAAACAATCCAGAGAAGAAGTGTAAATAAAGCATTAGTGTGCATCAACTAAGCTGGCTCAGTTGCTTGGAGTGAAACATGGAGTGTGTGCTGGTGGCTGGAGAGGGGTCAGTCTACCCTCAGAGCACTGCCGAGGTGCCCTTGAGCAAGGCACAGACCCCCCCCCCCCCCCCAACTGCTGCTGCATGTGCACCGATCATGGCGGCCCCTTCACCCTATGCCTTCTCCGCATGCTATTGGGCCCCTATACATATATGCATGTGTGTGATTGTTTCAAGGGGCCCCTTGAATTTTTGTTTGCGGCCAACATTTCAATGACTAACAAAAAAAGCTTTCTTTCTTTCTTAAAGTTCAATCATTGTTAACTTATGTAACACAGTAGCTAAGGTTTGTTTGAACTACAAAAAACACGCCCTCTCTTGCTGAGGAACACTGTGCTATTTGTGTCACGTGTACATACAAAGCATGAATGTCGGCACTTTGTGCTTGATGAAGGACATAGTGGTCTTAAATAAGCTTTCTAGCATTCATAATAAAAAAGAGCAGGGTGTGTGCTCACATTTCAGTAGTATGGCTACTACTATCCCTTTGGCAGGATTGTGATATGAGTTTTTGAGCTATCCAAGATTAGTAGTTCCAATTTACCTAAAGTAATTTCATTTCAGACTTAACCAGCCTGCAGATGTTGCAACAACAACAAAGAAAGACGTCTGGCTACACTATAATTCCCATTCAAATGCTGGCTTTGTTAGACCAACACCTCTGTTAATGTAGCCTCCTTTGCTCTTTCTGTCATAATTATTGCTATTAAAGGTGGGAGAGTGGGAAGTGGGCGAGGTGTCTCATAGGGTGGTTACCTTCATAAAGCTGGGCGTACTGTGGGAACCCTGCTGCTCGGAGCCAGGTACAGGCCTCTTTGGCTTCAATCTCTGCAGAGGAAACAAAGTGAAAGAATTGGAGGAAAATGTTCATTCCACCTGAACAGAAAATATAATTAAAGTTCAGATACATTAACAATCCCAAATAACCTGGAATATGTAGCCAATCCAAATGGAATTATTTTGAGCACAGCACATAAAATATCACACAAAACCCAAAAATATTTCCTCTATGTGAATCAAATGCATTTTCAGCATCCTTTGAAAAGTAAACCCCTTGATATTTTTTAGCTATCTCTCACTAATAGTATCTCTCTCTCTTCTCACATGCATCTAAAGCTCGAGTTCAAGGCATCAATCTTGCAAATTGTGTTAACATCCATCCCCAAACCAAAGTGCGCACCACTTAATCTCTTTATCCAGGCAAGGCAGTGTTTTCTACCTTCACATAAAAATTGTGCAGATACATTTTTCTTTTCTTTCATCTGAATAGGTAGAATTCTATTGGTAAAAATTACTTTTATTTCCTACCGAGATTTAATTATTTTTTGATTTCCTGTATGTGAACTGCTGAACCTCCAGCTTTTATCACCAAATGATGGAAATATGATCACAAAAAATGCCACCTCTGGTTTAAGATGGACGAATATTGGACATATATTTTACACATATTTGATGTCTGTTTGTCAAGTGTGCATCGATGCCATTGCTGCAGTTGGACATTGTCCGCCCTTCCGGCGCTACCAGACAAGCTCTTCAGTCGACCTCTTTCAGCACAGGGGTGTGACGTTTAGGCTTGCTATGCTAAGTGGCGGCTGAATGCTTTGGTCGACTGTGTCAGAGGAGCCACAGTGATGTGAATTATCTGCTGAAGTCCTTCAGTTGACATATGCCAAATGGTTGCTAATGCCCCAGTCCTTCTGAACTGCCCCATCACCTCCACAGGCTGTTTTGCCTCAAATGAAGGATAAAACTGCTCAAAGGAATAGTTCTTACTCCTATGACTGATGACTCTTCGGCATTTTGGGACAGAGCTACCGGGATAATAGAGATAATAAGTCGTGTGGAACACGGTGAGACACCAACAACTGGGGGGGGGTTGACTTGATAAGGACAAGTTAAAGGTAACCAAAAAAAGAACTGTCAGAGCGAGCAGAGGAAGAGGACCGCTGCATCGGGCCTCATGAGCGTTTACATAGCAACAACGAGCTGAGACGGCAGACAAACCCATCAACAACAAGGTGCGACAAGACCACGACAAGGTTTCCCTCAATCACTGGAGGCACCCCGACACATGAGCAGCCATTCACAGAGGAGCGCCAGGCTTTCTTGCGGGCGTGAAACAGAGTGAAGCTGTGTGTTTGGTGGGTATGCTGAGTGGAGTATTTTTGGAGAATAGTGAACCCAGAGAAACATCGAAACCAAAGGGTAATTATACCGACATTTTTGAATGCACGCTGTGTAAAGCCAGAGTTTCTTGCGTTTTGCTTGTGTATCTGTGTGTGGTCACATGCAAGCCCACGTGCGTTTTAAAAAAAACAACCTCGTGCTTAAAGGCAAACCACGCAAAAGACAGTAAGGCTATTGAAATTTAAGTCAGATATATACAAACACACTGTTCGCTTTCCACCCCCCAAACTCCAAAAAAAAGAAGGCTGCAGGATGCATAAAGCCCCTTTGGAGGTGGGGGATATCCAGGGACACACCCCGGTGGACGAGAACGTGTGTCAAACTGACTTCACAGTGACAAAATATAGCGATGGTGTGTCTCGGAAACAAAGATTATCACATTATTTACGCTATAATTTGTCTCCATTCAGTCACAGGGTGAAGCAAGAATATAATCTTGTTTTGCTTGGCTTGGGAAATGCTTCATTTAGCATAAACAATCTGCTACATAAACATATCATTATACTGTATGCAAAAAAAAAAAGTGATTAAAGCTGTTTATTACAAAATATCTCAAGCAGTCTGAATGTAAAAATGTAATCAGCAAACATCCCTTCCACTCTTTTACATTTCTACTTGCTGTGATCAGTTGGTACATTTGACTTTTTGTATTCACTGACTTGTCCTGCTCAGCCCTCGCTAAAGGAACTAACTCACTTCCTCTTCCTGCTTCCCTTGCAGGAAGAGAGCCGAGTGGCGCTGCAGTGGCTACGGGCCACCCGGCCGCAAGCCCCGGCCTTCGTTTATTCCTGGTCAGATAATAGGTGAAGATGCAGCCAAGACAAACACTGGCTCCGGTAATTATGTGTACAGCCACAGCAAGCAATTAGCACTTCAATATGTTGGATTGCTGAGAAAAAAATGTGGTTAAAGACCTATTGATGGGGAAATTTAGTCTACTTGTGCTAAATTGGTTGAAATACAAAAGGCTGTAAATGTGAAAGGAGTAAGGCCAGGCCCAAATATTTAAAGCCAATCACTGTACTTAAAATACCATCTTTGTGTGTTTACATCCATCCATCCGATAATAAAATCAAAGAAAGGAAAGCCAGTGCAGGTAAGTGTAATTATTCCAGTATTACACCAGCAAGCCACAGCTTTGTCAGTCCTTTGTCATTTTGACCCAATTCAATGAAGACTACATATTGCACATATTGCAGGAACAAAACAAAGTGTTCAGAGGCCAGTATTTTGTGGAGCAAAAGGTAATTTTGTGTTAAATCAAGCCCATCCCCTGCTTGGCAATGTGTTACCATCACTGGTCCCAGCTGGTTATCTTGGCGACAGACAAACAAACAGCTGAATGGGAAGATATGTAAATCATAAAAAATGAATGGAAAAGAACACGCTGTCTAGCTGAGGAGGGTGTGTGTGTGGTGTGTGTGTGTGGGGGGGGGGGGGGGGCAGACGGGATTCCTGATCCAAGTCAGGCAGGACATAGAGATAGACAGATATTATAGTCTGTTACGCTTTGGACATGCTTCAAACTAAAAAATTCTCATTCTGTATGAACATTAGTCTCACTCACTGAGTTCTAGCTGGGTTGAATGAGTGAAAACAACACAGTGATTATCTCCATATATCATCAGTAAAGACTTTGCTAATAGAAATTTTCATACGAATCACAAGGGGCTTTTCCCCTGGAATGTGCCTGACGTTGGTCAGGATATGGCTTTGCCAACAACCAGGTGCATCAACTTCTTTAAGCACCCACAACTTTACCTTTGCCTTCCACATTTCTGTTCTCTCACCCTCAACGCTCTGCTCTCCTTGCTTGCTCAAACGTTACACAGCCCTTCTCCCCTCTCCTTTCCTGTGGCAGGAAATTCTCACAATTGCCACTCTCCATCATGGGAGGTAAAGCGGAGTCTGGCTTGGCCGAGTCTGAATGCTCAGCTCCGGTGGGAGTTTGTCAACGGCTCGCAAACAAAGGATGCTGCTTCCCACCTCAAAAGGCCCGGCTACATACGTGGCAGCCTGGAGGTCAAGAGTCTGAATTCAGTTATCACTGGGACTGTCCCTTTGAAGTTGGTGGATAGAGAAGAATGCTTCACTAAAAGTGGTTGTGAATTGAGGTAGCTTATCTAGCATATACCTGATCTTCGCCAGGTCTCAAAGTGCCGCCTGTAAAACAACCCAAGAGCCAGGCAAAGGGTCTTTATCAACTCCAGGTCTTTGTGGGTCATTCTGAAAGAGCTGCAAAGTGGGTCTAGACAGTCGATGTGATAAACCTGGCCAGACTCCGCGGCTCAGCCGCAATCTAGAACAAGCAAATCTGGGAGCTTGGATGCTGCCAGTGTTTGCCCTTCACTTCTGCGGTGACAAGGGACAAACTCTTGATGTGTTCATGAACTTGGAGAACATGTTTCTAAATGATTTACCATTGATTGAGCTATTCCATGATCCCAAACCGCATTCCTGTCACTCACGTAAAGTCCCTCCAGTACTCTAGCGGGAGTGCAAAGAGCACAACAGATATTGTAGAAGATTGGAATTGGGTATTGTGTTTCTACGGAGACAGCTGGTCTTCCTTAAGAGGGGATGGCCATCAGCTAAGCCAGATGATGCCAAGAATATCACCGTTTGTTTGGCCCCAAGCTATGCCCCGTTGACACACTCACCCATGGAGAATAAGGTTACTGCATCATCTATTCCAACTTCCTACAACCAGCTGGGACAAGAATGAATACGTGGACACATACGCACGGAAAAATCCAGTTGGCTTTGATGGATCATCACAGACCTAACCCCAAAGGGCCCGCCCCATGTTCCCTGGTGAAAGATTTATGCACACAAGGTGGGATTTTGCCATGGATCAGGTGACCATGGTGTGTTCAAAGCCTGTGATATGATTTCCACAACCAGATGACAGCTCTTTACAATCCCCATTCATAAGCAGATCCCAGGACAGCCAGATATCCTTTGGTTGGGGGGGGGGGGGGGTAATCAGAAAAAAATGACCATATGTGCCTTCTCACGGGAGACAGAGCAAAAACTGGACATAAATCATCCAGATAAAGCCTTACCTCACTTCCTGTTAAGCAGAGATCGTGGCTCTCTTCAGGACACACGCACCAACCGCTAAACCGTTTAGTGCCATCAGTGACTGACATACATTGTATAAATATATATGTTCAGAGTGTGTACAACAAAGATGACTTCCATATTACTGTAAACTCTTGTACAGTCACTCATCAAGTGTGTGAAGTGTCAAAATCTCAAATTCTGTGTACTGTATCATGTAATGTTCACCCAGGTCTACAGGGGCTTTAAAGCTCATCCTTAACGGTTATATGGTCAACCTCCCTCTGCGCTCATATCTATTCAAGGCCTGGGGTAAAGTTGATAAGGAGACGTGAGTTGGAACAAACTGTTAGAACAGCAGAGACAGAGCCAAATCCCACAAATCAAGCTGAGCCCGCCAGCTCAGGACTGAACATTTCATTCTAGATACTGACAGAACCCAGCCCATCAAAGTGATCCAATTAGGTCAGCGGTTAGGGCAGAATGATTAGTCATTTAAATAAAACGGAAGCGCAAATATGGCAGGCATTTGGAGAATATTAAGGAAAGCCTAAGACAACGTGAGAAAGTCCCGACTCCAGCTCAAGACGTTGCTTCGGCTTCATGGGTCAAGGTTTCCACTTCAGCCGCCTCCCAGTGACCAGATGTGCAGGCGGCTCCCGATAAGCAGAACAGCTGGCTGTAAATGGTCGTGCGTAAAACTTAAAAAAAAAAAAAATGATGGAAACTAAGGTGGGTTGTGGACCAGGAGCGGGGACGCTGGAGACACTGGAGACGCCGGAGACGCGGAGTTACGCGCAAAGCAGGGGAGATATCTTATCTGACAGCCCGCAGCGTTTCGCTCCTAAAACGAACTGAAGTGTTTAACTTTGAGGCAAATTTCAAGCAACCCCCCCCCCCCCCCCCCTCGAGTCTCACAAACCAAAAGCAACAAAAAATAAAATAAAAATCTACACATGGTGATAAATAATAACACCCGAAAAAAAAGGTCTTATTTCTCCAGGAGAAACAGGAAACCGCACCAACGTCGGGAGACATAACTTCAAACAGAATTCTATAAAACTGATGACTTTAAAAGAGGCTTACATACTTTACTTACGTGTTAATATCATTTTTGTATCGTCTCTGTCGCGACCAGCCTCCGCGTAAAACCAGACTCACATCTGCTCCTCGGCAGGTTACTGTGCAGCCAGGTCGCCTCCAATGTTAAGGCGAAGCGCGCATGTTAAATCCAGAGGGAAAGGGAAAACTCTAAATTACAGAATGGTCTGCGAAGATCCCCTGACTGTTACGCAGGACAGTACATCCATGGCTTTTAATCTAACACGGCTGCGATTAACGGAATCCCTTTATCTTCTCAGCGCGTAACGTTACGTTGCGAGCGCCTGAATGGAGCGGTCCCTGGCAGGAATGTGAATGGGAAGAGAGTGGTGTGATTCAAGCTTTAGGAATGGGGAACTCCACTGTGGCTCCTCCTCCGCCCGTTCCGGTGCTCCCACCTGATGGAAGAGGAGCAGGAGCTGGAAAAGGACGGAACGACTCAGGCCAGTTCCATCAGATCGCCATGCCGAAGGGAAAACGCCCAAAGCTCCAAATCTGTCATATCGGCAATACGCATGGCAAAGATGTCCCTGTCGGAAAAGAAGCGCAGCTGATTTGGAGATTGAGACTCACTTTGCATATCACTAGAAAATAGTGAAGCCACAGAGACGCTCCTTTATAACGCTGGATTAGTTGGAGAAGCTGCAGGTGGCGCAGTGGAAAGAGAACTGCTCGTGCGCTCTTGCTCTGCTCCAGACGCGCCACAAACACCGCTGATTGGCTGCATTCTCAACACATTCGGCACATTTACGGCAAGTCGCATTGACACACTGATAGTTCTACATTGTGATAATATGCTAATCTTACTTGCGTTTTTTTTTAAATAGACGGATGTGCAGCAAGAGAGGAGAGGAGGAGAATAATGCGGTCGATCCAGGAGGGTCAACTCTTCAGAAACTGGATAAGTGGACAAAAAAAATAATTGAGTCGGGCGCCGGAAAAAATAGATGAGAGATAAAAGATCCTTGCCTTGGGGTTCACACTACTACCCTCCTCTTCTATTTCTAACCCCAAACACCGAGGCCAGGTGAGGGTCAGCGGACGGATACGTCAGTCCAACACCCAAGGCCATGTCAACAAGAGCTCACAAAAGAGATAATCAAAGTATAGGTCAGCAAAGGTCATGGTGGCCAGCCTAAAATACAAATTAACACGTTAATGCGTGCTTCCGAACTGTTTTTTTTTTTGGTGGACAAGAAGGTCAGATAGCAAAGTCATAAAGATGTTAGTCAAGAGGCATCATAAAGTAATCTAAAGGAGAGAAGAAAGGAGTATTCCGTGCATTTATTACTATAATAATGTGTGTGCGTGTGCGTGTGTAAGTGAGTGTGTGCACGTGAACGAGCGAGCGAGAGTGAGACGGAGGAGGGAGGGGGAATAATCTTTTCATAACAGGAATCTCCAGAAATAGCTCATCTATGGACGAGTGGATCGGCCCAATTAGAGAGAGCGACACAGATAGAGAAAGAGAGGCAGCGAGAGGGGGGAAAAAACACACACAATGGTGAAGCGGAAGTGTGTTGAGACAGAGGCTTGGACCAGCACACACACACACAAACACACAAACAAAGGATGTGTGAAGCAGACAAGCGGACGAAATGCCTCGCCGCCACCCTCTCCGGGCTTTGATGGACTGACCGTAATCACAATAGAGGCAGGAGGCCGACACGCACTGAAACAATGGGTCGGCGTGTTTTTCAACCAGTTGATGGGGTTCAAAAAAACAAAATCTTACGGTTGTTACTGGGTTTGGTTTTACTCATCGGCTCCAGCGATTAAGGCTTCAAATGATGGGTAAAGTACAAACAGGGTAAACAAACTGTTGTCAAGGAGCAACGGGCTTTCAGGCGTTGTGCAGAGTTCAAAACGCTCCAGGTGTTGTTGTCCTC
Source organism: Brachionichthys hirsutus (assembly GCF_040956055.1). NCBI lineage: Eukaryota > Metazoa > Chordata > Actinopteri > Lophiiformes > Brachionichthyidae > Brachionichthys > Brachionichthys hirsutus. The sequence goes on from NW_027180453.1 coordinate 79,931, forward strand.
GCTCGCCTCGCCGAGCGCAGCGCTGAGAAATCTACTCACTCCAAATCTACGTCGGTCTTTCTTGTGATCAAACAACAATAAAGAGCTGCTTTCAGACGTGGAGCAAACTTTACAATACAGACCTGGAGTCTGCCAGCAATCTCTGACCCTACTTAATGTAGGGTAACTGAAACTTTGGCTGACGCCCCACCTCATAAATAACTTCACCCACCGCCATATTCTCTTGAGTGCCTGGGAGTTCTGAAGGAACTCCCATTACTCGCTCCAGGAAAGAAAAGTGTTTAATTAATCTTTACCACTTTCCCGGTTGGGAAAATGAGTTGTTTTACTATCCCGATGAGGAATTTTAATTGTTTACCTCTGCAGCTATGACAAAATTACACGACTGGCTGCTGAACACTTTCCTTTTGGCTGCTTATGAATTGGGACGACATGCTGCGCTGCCTGTGTGGGGTCTGACTGGGTCGCCTGTATTTTGGACTGTGGGTATAGTTATCCAGGGGATCGATCCCGCTAGTTGTTTCCGTCTGTGACGGAACGGCTTTGAGTTTGCTGAAGCGTGGAGAGTGATCTCGGATCAAGCACGACTTCCATCGCTTTTCAGATCAGATTCTCATGTAGTGAACGTTGTTCCACGGACGACTTTAGACTCACATCCAACTATATCCTGAACTCCTCTGCGGTTTTAGAAACTCTAGCAAACATCTAAACCTAGCAGTGGCCAGAATCTGCAGATACATTTGTTTTGCTCAGTTCACTGTAAATCTTTGAGCATATGCTGCATCTTTAAGCAGTAGAATATTTGTATCCCTGTAAAGTACTACCATATGTGACTGCACTCAACCTTGGAGTTCGGATAATGGCCCGGAGAATTATTGGCCAACACTAATGAGTAAAGGCAAAAGCAAACAGGGTGCAAGTATAAACACACGTGTACATTTTACCACAGAAACACAGTTAAATGCACACATGTACAGCAAACTTTATATCCTCCGTGCTGATTATCTACCAGATGTATGCATTTCATAATAGCGGCGTGGGAAAGCTCTCTTGCCAACATCTGTATACATAAACCTTCTGGTGGCAAACATCATGTAGTTTACTATACTGACACTGACATACAAGCTGACCATTTAATTAAGTATCTTAAAGACAGAAGATTTGCACCGATCAGCAACTAAACACACGATTAGAAAAATCTGATGTTGAAAGTTAAAAAAAAAAAACATACCATAAAATAATTTGAGAAATAAGATAAAGATAAATAAATAAGAATTTCAACACATTTAGTGTTGGAGAAATCAGCAGTTCTGAGGAAACACTCCAAATAATGGAAGCTGGCATTTAGCATTCAGTGTTATTCCCTGCAAACGTCACAGGTAACATGCCAAGTGAGTGAAAACCTCTAAAGCAAAGCTGTTAAAATCGGTTGATTATTGTCATTAAACTCACTGCTTAGACTCAAAACCAACATTTTATAGCTCAGCTCGGAGGTTTTCAGCTTAAAGGGACTCCAACAAGCTGGTTTGATACATTTCTACAGGCTTAAATACCGGAGAAATCTCATTTCAGCACAACGTGGGACTGTGTGTGTGGGACCACATTTTCTAAGAATTACAAGAGGTGGAGGTCTGCTTGGGAAAGCAAGTAAATACTTGAGGAGTGGTTAATGATGCCAAACATATGGCTGTGAAAGGAACACTTTGCAATATTTCCAGCGGTGCTCGAAAGCCCGGAAATGTCCAGAATTCCTATTCCAGATCAAGTGAGATTTAAAACTTACTGGAAAGGTTTTGTGCTCTACAGTATCTGGTTTTCCAAATTAACATGTTGATTATTTAAGGGAATAAAAAAGTATTATCCTGTAGTTCCTTTATGAATTTAATGTTAACAAAAAATACCAACAAATCACCGTCTCTTCCCCTCAAAAAATGATTGGGCCTTATTTCTCTCTCTTTACTCAGAAAAACTCTGCAAATACTCAAATAACTGAGCTTATTTACTTTGGGGAGGATGATTCAAATCTTTGATCTCATGTATGACTGTGATGATGAAGATTAAACCTCAAAGGTTAGTAAATGGCCCTTGAGGTGGGTTTGTTTCTTCAACAACGCCGTGCCTTTCCATGCTTCTTGCACGTGTATCCAAATGAGCTCATTTAAAATAGCTCTCTTTGGTTAAAAAGCTTGTGACAGTGGCCCATAAGAATGTAAAAGCGTCTGAGGTCATGACGAATCGCTCTGGATGAAGGCCGGCTTGCCAGACAGCCGCCAGGCTTAGCAAGGGTGTAAAACGTGAGCCAGCTTCCTACAAATCAGAGCCTTGGGTGCAAAAAAGTGAGGATTCCTGCTGCGATATTGTGATGGATTAAGTGAGTAATGAGGAACAAAGGAGGAGTCAGACAGGCCAAGGAGGCCGGGTATTTTCAGCATCAAGCTGAAAACCTTTGTGCATATATGGATCTGTTGCCTGTTTTGCTCTGTCTACGTGACTGATATGACTATCTTTCTGTGTGTCCTGCATTCAGAGGCCCATAAGCGGTGTCCAGTAACATCTCCGACAATAGAAAGTGTAGAATTATTTTCCCTTTTCTATCTTCTTTCCTGTTTTTTGACTTTTTCACGGCGTGCTAAGGCAAGTCACACTGAGACGAAATTCCAAAGTCCCTTATGTCCATTCTCTCCTTGTGCAGGATCAGTCAGTGGGTGATGCAGGAAGATCGTGCACTTTTAAATTAAATTGTGGCTTTTTCTTTCATTTTTTGAAAAACATATATCTGTTTTGGGTTTATTTATTGAGATTTGATCACAAGTCACTCTAGAAGTGTGATAATAAGAGTTGAACTGTCATCCTCCTACTATTTTCACTAGACAGTTGGATATTAATTTTAGAAGTCCATAGATGGCACCAATGTGTTTGAGGGTTGGAAGGTAGCATGAACAGCAGGAGCCTCAGTCAGATCCGTGACTCCCCTAATCATCGGTCCCTGGGGAATGACAGCTCAACTCCTGAGTAGCAGGGGGGACTAATTCTGTCCAGCTGGAGACTGGCAGCAGTGACAGATCCTCCATATGCCCAACAGATTGGGCTCTGGTGCTCATATGACTCTTCTCTGTCTATCCAGATCCTCTTTCCAAAACAGATGCATGGGAAAAAATATATTATATTAGCTGTAAAATGATGATGCCAGCTGATTTAAATGTGCTCAGAGATGATGTGATAATTTAAGACACCTACTTTAAAGTAACCCTAACCAACCGACCAGTCAACCAGCCAACTAACCAACCTGTCAGTCAGCCAGCCAATGGAAACAGGTGAAATATAGCATCATCTGGTGAAAGTAACAAATGAATCAGTCGGGTATCTTGTATTAGGAAAAGACAAAAAATAAAATTTGTAGAAAAGTTAAAGCATTAAAAGGAACAAATTATTATTATAAATTTATATGGATCTGGAAAGGTTAGTGAACTTTGAATATATTTAACAAATATGTTCCAATGACTGCATCCTGTCTGGGGAGATACAAATGTTCCAGCATTAAAAAAACAAGGAAAAAAAAAAAACTACTTTTCTTATTTGCTTTTAGTACTAATGGCTTTAAGGCAATGAGGCAAACACAAGGCAAGCAAACAAAGACAAGAGACTGCTGGGTTACTGTGTTCTGTCTTTATTCACACACAGGTTTTAAACTCGATCCTAAAAGCCGTCGTGCTCACGAGGCTTCAGATGGCCTTGCTTTTCCAGCTCAGGTTTCTGTGCATACATATTTGTAAGAGCCACTCAAGTGGTTCACATGACAGCTTTATTGAAGCTGTAGAAAGACAGGCAAAGAGAGACAAATGCCTGTTTGCCAGTCATTATCACTCAAATGAGAGCTACCCCAGAAAGGGGCAGATGCACGCAGGAGAATCTTGGTTAGGGAAAAAAAAGGAGTAACTTTTAAATCATCTCAAGCAAAATCAAACAGAACGGAGTCTAGTTTATAACAATACTTAGTTCTACTTAGTTTTTAAAAAATACCTAATTAAGAAAAAAAAATGTTTCAGGGAGTAGAAGAGAAATGTGTTACCTGTCAAGGTATTAAGTCCAGAAAGTTTGGGCACACATCCTGCCACAGACCCCGACCGTAGCCACTCTCACACAAAAGACATTAAGCTGTCAACGTGTCACTTACCCAGCATCCCCATTCTAAGCACTCCTGCACTGGTATTATTGTGGGCTCTAAAGAGTTAAAGTGAAGGCTGGCCTGGACATGGAGGGAGACGACGCTCAGGCAGGAGCCTTGTGTTCACCTATTCATGGTAGCAAAGAGGTTACGATCCCTGAATGATTACAAGGTGAAAGGTCACCAGCAACACTTATCGATCACAAGACGGAATGGACATTTAGCAGGCACCTCAGTCTAAAGGGAGATTATGCTAAGGCTCTTCGGAGGTCTCTGTTGGGATGAGCTGGAAGGAGCACAAATCAAAATTCAGCTATGTTAACACGGGACCAACTCTTGTCTTATGACTCTTTGAAACAGTGAACCATTTGTAAAGTTGCCACAGACAGATCTGTGTGTGCGTGCGACCAGCCCCGAATTCATTTCATGCCGTTTTTGCGGTCGTCTGGAGCACATCTCGTGATATGTCACATTGGAGCTTTGACCCAGACATTTCTTTGAGATTCCTAAAGAACAGGGCCAGCAGGGGCATGAAAGATGCGCCCTAGAACAGCAGACACATTCCAGAAGGTTTTCAACGTTAAATCAGAATGAGTGATGATCTGTAAATAACAAATAAGCAACATCTTAGCCAAAACGCCACGACTACATTTGGAGATCGGAAAACATAACCATTTACAACTCTATTTATTCGATAAATGCCTGGCGAACATAGTAGGTTTTTACATACGGTACATGCTAACAGATGGAATTTGATGAAATTTGGAAGAAGGGACGAGCATGTTACAAGCAGGAACCCATTAATTTTTTGGAGTGGATCCAGAGAATGTAGAACATATAAAATACTAGAGGGAATAATATGAATTTATGTACCCGAGGAAAAAAACTCTTTTTTTATCAGTTTAATGTAATTGAAAGCGCCGTCTGCAGCGGAATGTGCTCCATTGTGTGCCCTTTTTTGTTTTTTAGTTGTAGCTTATGCTGTTTTATGATCTGGAGCCTAATGCCAAAAGTTGAATTCTCAACAAGAGATAAAATCCCCATAAATATCTGAAATCAGACGTAAAGATGGATACGCCTCCTTAAGGGGAACCTGCTGTCTCGCATTTAATTTGTCTGCTTGTGGAAAATTACATGTGCAATTCATTAGATACAGACTTGCTTAAGATGAAAGGCCACTTTCAGGATGATAAACACAGGGTGCCTTGTGTGAAGACATCAGAAACATGTCAGTGGGTTTGCATTTTTGAAAATGCCGGGACGGCATACCGACCTCTGATTATTTGCAAGTTAATTTCTCATGTTTTGACAATTGAGTTAGTTTTCTCCGGACTCACAGATATTTCTGATTTGGCATGCGAATTTTAGATCAGTGTCATTTGCATCGGCTCTTGGTGAATGCACGAACAGAAAATACCCCCCAAAAATGCCACGAAGAGCATCAGGATTGTTGCTCAAAATCCCCCGTGGATTGACTGAGTTTAATTAAAAATGGCTAACCCACTGAGACATGTTAGAGCCACAAAAAGAAGCAGACTCACAGGAAATGAAGGCCCACCAGAGAATAAACAAACAACATACCATAAGTTCAGGCACCCCAAGAGGAAGTTAAGCCACCAGAGATGAGACCAATTTTAAGGGGCACTAGAACATAATTTAAGTCCTCATCTGGAAAAGATTCATCCGGAATGTGTTTTTTAAATGCAACTTCTGGTCTGCTTAAAGCTCATTTTTACTCCGTCTCCATACGAAAATGACTCAAGGCACTCAAATTAATAAAGACAGCTGCGTCACAACCAACAAAGAAACACTGATCACAATCAAAAGCAGATTGTTTGCCCCCCGTGTAGGGAGAAAAGGAGGAGTAGCAAACCGGCCTGAAAGTCTGCAGTGTGAAATCAGACACTGCCCAGCATTGATGCAGGAGTGAATCCCACAATGTGTGCAAATATTTGTGCTCGCCACTTTGGGAATCCCAAGTTTTGCCAAATCCGGAGTTCTGTGAGCGACAGCTCTACAGGGATCTGCTCCTCGTCGCTGCACAATGTCAATGGGCACTTGAGAGTGCAGACTCATTGTTCCAGCTGGGATGTTTAAGGCTATGAAGGAGATGAGTGTTTGTTCAAGTTCTGTGCTGAACAATCGCGTTTACCTTCCAGGTGCAGCTTTAAAGCCCTGGCAGTAAACGGGACATTAGGAAGTCAAGAGCGTGCATCAAGTGGGCTACTCTGAGTCTTGGTGAAAAGTGCTAGACATCCTGCTCAAGTGATGATGAGGCTGAAGGGAAACCGAAATAATTAAAGTGTCTGTTGATTTAGGGTTCCACTGACGAATCAGCAGACAGCTCACGGTGTTGAAAGCTCATGTTTAGCTTAGCCGTATGTGCTTTTACCTTTACTTTTGTGTCTTGACATTGTGTTCTCTACACAAAATAGAGACAAACCAACTTGCCATGCAAAATTATTTACCATTCTTTAGTGTAATGCTACAGACTCATACTAATATCGCTGGATCAATAAAACAGAGAGGGGGTGTCTTATATTAAGTGTCAAAAGACTCATTGAGAGAGTTCACGAGTTGAGAGGAGAGGAGAAAGTGAGAACACACCGAAGGAGAGTGCAGCATGGTGGAACGAGCAAAGTAAACAAGTTTGGCTGGAACTCGCTGGAGTCGCTGGGTTTAGGAAAACATTCCAGAGTCTCCGAAACAAGCGGCCGTGTGAGTGTACAGGGGCAGAAACAAGGAGACTTATAAAATCGGTGAGCAGGAACAGTGCTGAAGGGTCCCAGGTAATTCAATCATAGATAAGGCAAAAGCTTTCACCATCTTCAGTGCACTTGTGAAAGACGACTACCAGTCACCCATAAACTGGAAAATCAGTCAGAGTGACCGGAAGAAAACTAATAAACTGTTCATTACCAGAGCAATACGACATAATCCTTACTGTCAGGAACCCAGCCAGAGCTTCCTGCTCCACATAGCTCCACCCTCCTGCTCTCCTCTCGCCACGCCCGCGTCATCAGCTCATCCGCATCACCTGTGCCGCTCTGGACACCTGCTGCTCATCTCCTTTGGGAGTTAAGGCTTGTAAGTGGATTGCTTTGTCAAACAACAGATAAAAAAGATCTGGCTGCATGACACCTCAGCAAACTGACCCGAGTGGGTTACTGTCCAGTCACAATACTATGATAATAAATCCTCATTTAGGTTCTAGAATTAATTTCAACATTTTAAATTTCAAAGAAAACCGCGAGACGCACACACACACACAGATGCTTTTGAACACAAACACACACACACACACACACACAATAATAAAAATCAACAGATGAGGCCAGAGAGAGAAAATACGGTATGTCCCTGGCACGTATCCCACAGTCATGTCTCGTCGAGCTCGGGTGTAATCTTATAGTAGAAATCTTATAGTAGACTCTTACCCATGATAACACAGTAAAAGTCTGTGCACGCTGTTAGGTATGCTATGAATCAGTCTCACACACACACGCACACGCACGCACACACACTTTATGATTGTTGCAGTAGTTTAAGTATGGCACGCTTTCCTCAGGAGGCGCACATTGGCTTTCATAAAATATTTAAAACCAGATGACAGGAAACACGTACTGCTCTTGGCCTACTTTTTCAAATCCTCCCGACTTGGATGGGATGCAGGTACAAAAGTAGACTGTGGAGTTATTCATCTGCCTTGATAAAATAATAAGGAAGGTGCTATTTATAGACACACAAATTAAACAGCTTGGCCTCAATGTGAAGGCATACTGAGAAGCAACGGGCTAAATCTGGCCCACCAAACGGGTAAAGAGCTCACATAAAGCTGCTGGGGTGTCCAAGTCATCACAAGCAGATCCGATTGAACACTTCATGTGTTGTGATTCAATTTTCTAAAATTCTAACAACTATTACTAATGAACGGATGAAGTAGGTGAAATCCACATTTGTGCGGAACCTAAATACTAAAGTATCTGTTAGTGTCTTGTTGGAATTCCACACCTTTGGCTTAAAAGGGAGAGATGCAAATAATATTCCAGCTTTGCCCTTTTAACAGTTTCATTAAAAGTGTAAAGACTGCTGAATTTTTTTATATAACCCATTAACTTCTGCTAAACGAATGGGGAATTAGCGACTCTCTAGGGTCATACGTTTGCAAATCTGATTGTTTAAACGTAAGCATCTCACCAGCCATGAACCTCCCTCTCCGCACGTCGCTGTATTTAACAGCGAGCTAAGTCCCAACAACCTGACCTGAACAGTATTTGTTAGAAGTCATTTATTACATCATGCTCTCTACTTCAGCACTGACCAGGACCTTTTGTTTAGGAGGGAAAGTTATGTCGACTCCTTTCAAGATAAACAAATCAAGCCCACCGTACCATATGTGGCCTGTCTTCGTGGATGAAGTTGCTTGAGAGCAGTTCTATTAATCCATTTTCTATACTGCTGCTCTTATTTAAGAGATGGCAATCTGTATTATTTAAGAGCGAGGTAGCCGGGGAGCTGGAAGCCTATTCTGAAGCACTCAGCCCAATGTGTGTGTGTGTGTTCATTAGTTATGCATGGGTAAAACCGGTTCTCAAGCAACTGTGGTAGAATGTTAGAGAGAATGTGCAAACGCTTCCAGCAACACAACCAACCAACAAAACACCCTGATGTGGCATAGAGCACAAAATAAAGCTAAATAGAACACAAACAAGTCAATTATCTTAAACAATGGGTCAAGAAGTGATTGAGTCATTCTGTTCGCATTGATCTGAAGTACAGCATCCCCTAAGCATCCGCTGAATGCTGTCTATTGATCTACCTCGATGGAGCATCACTTACTGTTGCTAAAACAATGACAATGCCGTTTCCCCACCCATATGCTATGCACCATGTTAAATAATTCTTAATGGAGATCCCAGCTGTACATTCAGCACGCAAGCACCTGCATGCATGCAGGATGCAGGTTTCTGCTTTCGTCACTCACCTGCCTGTCGACTCTCTCGGGTTGTCTTGCTGAGTAAATCTATGGCTTTAGAGGTTGAGGTCCTGATGTGGTCGCTGAAAGACCTCTGCAGCAACAGCAGCCTCATTGATCGAGACATGATGGTCAGGGTCGACTGGAACGTTCTTCGTATCGATTAGATCAGATAGAGTTTGTATGATTTTTAGCCTCAAAAACCTGCATGTTTTTTGTTTTTTAAATATATAACTTGCAAAATATCAATCTTAAAGTAAACAATGATAACCTCTCTCTCTCTCTGTGCTATACTATTCACTGGTCTGGCTTCGCCTCCCTTTACTTTATCACTCTGTTCTGCTCCACCCTGGACTGTAGTCTCCTGTCTGCTGCAGCAAGCATTAGTGCAGCAACGGCTGGGATACATCCAGCCGATGCTGCACTGCTCTCATATTCTATTCTGCCAGTGTGTGTGTGTGCGTGCGTGTGTGAGTGTTTTCTGACACAAGCTCCAGCACCCTCTGTGAATATCTGAGTGCTTTAAAGTCACAAACACCATCTCTCCATCCTCCTTTTTCCAGTTGTTCATACTCACTTCCCCTCATGCACTCACTCACTTGATCCTATACGATCCATATAATTACTATATTCGTTTTCCATGCAAGAGTGCAGATATTATTGCAGTGTGAAAAGATCAGAAAACCTGCATGATTATCACTTATTTTGCTGCGTTGGTCCATTTATCACATAAAGTTGCCCGGGAACCATGGCAATTATTGCCATTTCCAGACACAGCAGTACAAAATAGCTCTGTTAACCCCACCTGTTCAACTCCAACTGCAGCTGGAGAAAGCCAAGGACTAGCTGGTGAACATGTAGAATCTAAAGAGTCAAATTTGCTTCTTGTTAGTTGGTAGAGTCCAAATCAGAGCTAAAACCAAAGTGAATTCATATTAGTTCAGGAGCTAATGAGTAAACAAAAAACTACTTGCATATTCGCTGTGTCATGATGTGCTAATTTCTGTTTTAAGCCAGAAAGCCTAGGGAAATGTACTGCACAGTAAAATAACTTTAAAAAATGTCCTGTCGACTAAATATACTCAACATACAAAAAGTGGCAGCGATTTATCTGAGCGTGACGAGTGTATATGTGTGTAACTGTGAGCAGCATGTGCTGTTGAGATTGCCCATCATTACATTCCACACTGAGCTCACACTTGAGAAAGCCAGTCATACTAATTGCTTCAGCAAGTGAAGGTAATGTACCCAACATTGACTTGTTGCAGCCGGCTGATAGCATTGTGCTCGATGTGGCCCATTGACTTTATGGTCGCCTGAGGTTGGCTGAAACTGATAAGACCAGCTTCCCGCGCCTTTGCTTTTCACAATCCTGCAAACAATGTTTCTGTAACGCAATGGCCCCTTTCACAGCGTCATAAATGAGCATTACGATGGGATGCAGGAAAACAAAGTGATCCGAGTCACTCAAAATACAAATCGAGGCCGGTGTTGATATCCTGACAACATATTACTGTAACTTGTCCACATCTAGACCCAAGATGAAGAGGCAAAATGCCCCAAGAGGAGTGAAAACAATGAAATATCAGGAGATACATCTGACTTCCACAGAAAGGTGGGCAAGAGAGAGTTACCTGCCAAAATACTAACCTAGAAATAGAGACCAAGGGTGAAAAATAGGTGAAGGGGTGGACCATGGAAGGACTTCAAAAGCTGTATGTAAACAGTATATGAGAGTCGATCCTCACAACGTCTGTGAAAACAATGCCCTATACTCTATTCTTTACAGTATGGCCAAAAATGTGTCGGGATGTTGAAGTATGTATGAGTGGGTGTGCCACAAATGTGACTGTAATTGTGTGTGAATCCCTTTGATCTGACCATCTGCTTGATGTCTTAATCTGCTATCAGGCAAGCTCGCTCAACACCACTGCCCTTCTTTCATATAACTCTCCATTCTGACTGGTCCCATCACACCGTCTGCGTGTGTGTGTGTGTGTGACTTAACTGAAGAACTAAATATACAATAAGCTATCAGACACCCTGAGCTATCAAAACACAACATTTCCCATACATACCTTATTCAAACAATGAGTTTGAGACAAACCCCTAAACGCAGACAAGAATGGAATGAACCATCCAGGAGAGTCTTGCTGAGCCAGGGCTGATTCATTAGCCTGGGGACAGCATGCAGACCTCATCCTGTCAACACTGGGAGATTTACAACTGCCTGTTTGTGGATGAAAGTGCCTGCTGGATTCAGATTAGGCATGAGTCCTGGTCAATAATAAATCCCAGTGAAAGTGATAATCACAAGAGTAAGGAGGGACCTGTACAGGTGCTCCTCAAGGCATTAGTGAGAAAACAGAGTATAGTAAAACCTACATAATGAGGTTGATCCTTGAAAAACAAATAAATAAATACGATATTGGCCCATTTTCTAATAAGAGCACTTCTTGATTTTCATGCACATCCGGGGATGAAAAATAAAGCTCAAATTAACATTTTTTTCTTTCAGACTTTTGTTGCTGCAACTCTGTAAGTTCAGCATCCTGTTGTAAAATTCCCCCTCGTGTAGTGGTTTCCTGTTCAGAGTCCTACAGCTATAGGGAGATAAATTCCCCAAGAAAGAACTCCCAAATCGCTTCAGGAAGCAAAGTGGTTTTTGGTCATGTTCTTTAAATAAATTGGTGAAACAAAGTAGGTTTGAAAAATGTTGGTTTGCTCTAAATGACTATTTTCTACTCTTAATGATCTTATTGTTAAACAAAAGGGACACTTGCTGATAATCGCAATGATTCGACAAGAAGTCTGTAAAACAAACAGATGCCCACATCCAAAGTGTTTGAAACATACAACGTTTGTGGACTTTTTGAAATAGCAAAACATCAATTACATCCATGCAGATTATTTATTTATTTTTACCCAAGGCAAACATATTGCATCTGTAAATGTATTCACTGAGAGGTTCTAAGTGTGAAATGTAAATGGAATGAGCTACAACATGTTACAGTGCCAGTCCCCACACAGGAAGCCAGGGAGAAAGTCAAATTAGGAGGGGAGGTGTCAAGGCTGCTGGAGGCTGACGAGGGGGATGCGAGGAATGTGACCTTGTACAGAGACAGTTCTCCTGTAGGTACGGTGTAGGAACAGATGGCAAAGAAAAGCGGGATCAGACATATTCAAAGAGCTGGGACAAGCAACAAAAACAGAAACATCAGTCCTGAGCTGTCATTGACTTTGGATCCAGGGCATGGGAGCTTTATTACATCTGTGAAAGCGCCTTCTCTGATGAGTGCAGTGTCTTCAAAGCACATGCTGTTACACAGTATAAAGGGCAAAAGTATGAAAGCTAACCAATTCCACGGCGACCTTCTCTGAATTAACAGGAAATTGGGAAAATGTGCTCATTTTCCAGTTTCAAAATGTGTCTTTCATACAGAAAAGTTTGAATCATGGGATGAGTGAATGGCCAATTCCCAGAATCCATCTGTGATGAAATAACTGTTAGCAAATCTCAATGAACTGAAACACGGATTTTCAAGAAGAGATGAATGACCGTAAAGAAAACATGAAGCAGGAGACAAAAGGAAACCAGTCAAACGATGATTCACAGGAACCCCCCCAGACGTTAGAGAACCCCTCCCATACAGGACTCCAGTGAGGCCATAAAACTACTTCCTGTTCACTTTTTCTCGGCTCCACCTTCAACGGAGGCCAGCACTTTAAACTCTATTAAAGTCTACGAGTCCAGACAAAAGGGTCCTACCCTAACCCTGCTCTTCATTGGTTGGCTTGCCTGTCATTGTGTTCTGTTTATATATTCCCACTGGTTTATATTTAGATCAGGAAGGCACGGCATGGTGCCTCGAACTTCAGCTACAATCAAGGCAAAAAAAGAAAAAGAAAAAAATGATAGTCCATTCTTAGAACCTGAAATCTCTGGTTGTGTGGTGTTGACAAGAACTGGGAGCGAGGACGGCCACACGTTCACTGTGGCCTTCTTCTGCAGCCTTCTGATTGCAAAAGACATTTTCAAAATGATCCGCTAGGTCAATATAGCATGTCAATGGTTGTTTCTTTTTTGCTCTTCAAGTTTATATCATTTAGTATCTAAACAGCATTTAGGTATTAATGAAAGACTCACTTCATTGTGCCTGCATTTATCCCATTCCCCAGTCCTCCAGCAGCTATTACTGAATAATACATCTTCCCAACAATCAACCATGGCGTCCTAAAGAGTGAAGGTACATGGGATGACTGTAAAGAAGGCCACACAATAAAAAACAAACACAAAAATAGAAATGTACTGCCACTCAATCACTAAGAAAATATCACACGTGAAATATTTGAATGCCATGTATTGATACGTTATCAATCCCTGTCTTCTGTTAACCTCTTAGCCTTTAGACTGTCCTTCACTGACATTGAGTAATCCGGTGACCTTCCTGGAGGATGCGAGGTCACAGCACCAAACAAGCTGTTCCGAATGATAAACACCGGCCAATCTGTCTGACAATATAAATCTGACTTGAGGTGCTCTGGTACAAAAAGAACAACAAGGATACAAAACTGAATGAATGTGTTGTGTTATATTAGCACCTCCGTCAAAGGCTAAAGGTATGTTTTCATGGTTAATGAATCTAATTTTAAACTATTACATTCATGTTTGGTGAAAGGCTGATAATCTTCTGAAGCGAAACACTAGAAATAAACATAAATCCAGTAATATGTAATCAATGATTAATATAATACTTTTTCCCTGACATGCATTTAATTGTGCTTGAAAATGGTCAATGCACAGATAACAAGACAATGATTTCGGTTGCCCTTTCTTTATGCTTCACTTTGATGATTTAGCAGATGGTGCCTAACTGATTATAAGGAGAGCCATGCAGACTGCATGAGAGTCCTTATCATCATGCAGGATAATATGAGTAATGCCATTCTTTTCATTCCCATGCACAAGCTCTCTGCAGCTCTTGTGATGCTTCTGGCTATAAGAGCTCCATAAATAAAACACTATTAAACAAAAAGCTGTCACTTTTTATTTAATTTTGTAGCATGTCAATATTTTCTCTTTATGTACATGGAAAGTTTTGACACTGGTTGCTAACTAAAAGTGCAACCAGAGTCATCAACTCTGCTCTTACAGGAGGCTGTGGAAGCATCTTCTTGATCGACGGTGCGCGTCCCTTGTGGCCAAGACAGTAAAATGAGCCGTCAATGAGCTGCCTTTCATGATGGGGCAGCAGCAGGAGCCTTTTAGGGCCGTGGTGTGTGATGTAACATAGTCACAAATGTGTCATTCCCATGGGCTTAAATGGTAGCGATACAGAGGGGTCTTTGATGTGACACAATGAACACTGGGCTTTGTGCCCACCCCCAAAACATCACCACCTCCCATCAAACCAGCAGCCCCCTCCAGGAGCCAGGGTGCCATCACACAGGGTCCATAGATGGAGATTACATAATGTGCTGACAGGAAGTCATGCTGAATTAATTGAATAAAAAAAAAAAATCACATAGAATATTTCACCTCTTGGAAGTTGGTGCTGAGCATGTAGTGATCGCTGAGCTTGTGCATACACAAGAAAGAAAAAAACATACCAACAGCTTCTGAGCATTTCCCATCAGCGGTTTTCAACAAGTGCCAGTAAATAGAGAGACAGACCGACAGACAGTGAGTGAGGACTCCAGGCGTTGAGAGGGCAGGGGGCAGAGGGAAAACCTCGTCCCTACGTCGAGCCACCTCCTGGTATTCTACGCTTGTGGACTGACAACACAGGGGGGGGGGAGTTAATGAACACCGCTCCCCTGCCAGCTGTCTGACAGTAAGCTTGTCCATCCATCGTTTGTCGATGACCCCGTGCATTACCAGCAGATTGCTGACAGGGAGGTCGGAGCCACAGTCATGGGGGAGTCGCCACAGACTTAATTTGTCTTTAAGAGCCATGAATAATGACGGCGACGGCAAGCGTTGAAAAGCGATGACATAAAATATCAAGACTGTGAAATTATGAAGAATCATCATTGAAGGCTAATCACAAAACTACATGTATGTATGACTTTTTGATTTTAGCAGACATTGAGGGTAAAACTTGGAAAATATACGTCAGACATTTTGGGCGTCGGATGTGGCAGCCCGCCGGGCCCTTATCTTTGAAAGGCGACTGGCTTGCCGGTTTGTAGACGAGTCTAGGATCTTATCTATTCAAGCATCCAGAATCTGATAGAACCAGAGCCTCTCCTCCACCCCCCCCCCCCCCCACCCCCATGTTGTCTACAGTGGACAATGCTATTAATCACCTCTTCACCTGACACCAGACTAGACAGACACCAGATGAACTGCAGACAAACAGTGAGTCAAAATGTAGAAGAAAAAAAACCACAGCAAGGACTCACCAGCTTTTTGTTTCTCAGGAATTTTTGACTTGTCCTGGAAAAGAAAAAGAAAAGACAAATAATTTGCAGAGATCACGTAGGCTTGGTCTGTGTCATCCATTAGTGTGAATAAAATCATCCTTTCAGAAAATTACATTAACTAGTCCTTTTAGTATTGAATTGAATAAAAGCAACTCTGTTCAGCACATGAACCCACAGAGACAACCTGAACTAATATTGAATGATTTAAAGTGAGAACAAACAGCATAATGACACAACCTCTGTGAAGAGCAAATCACAGCACATACCTCATGCCACAGTTTCTCAGCATTAACAAAATGTAATAAAAAAACAATCAATACAGGATTTGTGAGAGAAATCGAGCAGCTATTTCTTTGGTGTGTGTGTGTGTATGTGTGTGTGTGTCTATGTTGGTGGTGTGTCTGTGTGAGGGTGGGAGTGGTGGGCGTGGAGGCAGTTAGTTGGAATGCGGAGGTCTCTTTTTGCTTCTGACTTTCGACCTCAGGTTCCCTGGCAGACGTCCACACCCTGATCTGTTTTAATCGCTTCCATGGAACAGAGCAGGCAGGGAAAGGAGGATATGGCGCATTCTCAATAATTTAATCGCTTAATGCAATGCATTTCTACATGGGATAAATGCCTCCTCCTCCTCCATGTTTGGTTTTTAACACTGTTAATTTTTGTTTATGTGTATTTGGATGGTAATGAAACAAAGGTTTCCACAATCGCATTAGATCTTCAAATGAATGAGAAAAGTCACCCAGTAGAAACTTCTAAATGATCTTATACATTTCCAGAATTCCAGAATGACTCCAATTCATTCCACTTTTCCTAAAGATAAGTGGGTAATAGATAACCACGGCAGAGGAGGATTAATTGAACATATGCGATTACAGTCCACCACCATCTCCACTCCTAGCCAACGAGAGAGGCTTGACAGAAGAATGTTATAAAAAAAAATGTTATCACTCCAGAAATGAAATATTTGCCAGATGAAAGAGTGGAATTTGGATGCTGCTGGGAGAAAATATGCAAGCCATGAATAATAATCCATGCTAAACTTTCTGTATCTGTAATGGTACTTTCTGTACCATTTGATCCAATGAGATGAACAAATCCGACTTCAATTTGCTATTTAATTTATTATGGATTGTATAGTATGTTCTGTGTTGAAAACAGAATGAATAATCAAAAAGCAGAAATTTCACTACAGGCTCTTTGCATTTACGTCTCAAATATCAAGCGGCCCCTTCAATTTTATGATAAAGCAAACCAAAAGCTGCAGACAGTGTGGTGAGTGTGACACAATGCCTTAATCTATGTGGCAGATTAACACTGGATCAATTGCTTTAGTCCCAATCTAATCTGTCTCTCAAATTTTTAAGATGCCAGTAGGAGAGTTCTCTGATTTGCTCTGTAACCCACTTTATCTTAAAGTCCATCTGCTGAGGTGCATGTGTGAGCGTATCTAAGTGTGTGATCACATTTTTGCACAAAACGGGCGGACAAAAAGAGCATTTAATCACTTTTAGGGTCACGTTTCAGGACAATGTGATTAAAATTCTCCCTGTGGACAAATAGCTTCAGGATTTACTGTTGATTAATGACCTAAAAAAAAAAAGACACCACAGAGAAAATACTGAGTCCCACTCGCGAGTGTTTTCACAGCACCACGGTCAGACCCCCCCACCCCACCCCCGCAGCACCACACCCCCACCACCTCAGCATGTGTGTCAGGTGTCCTCCAGCGAGCTGTGAAGCACACACATCAGCTGCCTCGTTTATTACCACTAATTTACTGCAAGTGGGATGTGTGGAGGCGCAGGCGTGTTCGTCTTACACATGCATGTACTGTACGTGTGCAGTGACCAGCAAGCATGTGTCTGTGTGGTGAAGCACTTCAGGGCCATTAGTGCCATCACTGATACAAGAAGCTATGGTGCAACTAATCCCTTGATTTTGAGTTACCTTTGTACAGAAGCAGTTGTATCTACTTTCATTATGAAACACTTTTATGCTCCTGTTGTACATCCGTCACATCGTCTATCAACCCGTACATACATGCCTCATTACATCTTTATAGTCAAACTTGTTACAACTGCAGGAGAATTTGTGATATTATATGCAGTGAAGACAAAGCGGTGGTAACAGTGCAGTCAGCATCTGTCTGTGAAGCCATCAGGTTTACATTTAAAATAAGAATGTGAAGGTTTGGTCTGCGTTTTTCCACAAGTATGAAGCTGACCAAGGAATACTAAACTCTACAGACACATTTTAACGGATGGGGGGGGGACCTGTATTTAGGCTGTTTGATATTCAGCCAGTTTTTTGATCACCAATATTTTTCCAACAACGTGTGCTTGAGGGCAAGATGTTCAAGCTCTTTCACAGCAAATCTGAGCAATCCGCCGTGCCTCTCTCCACTCCACCAATCTCAGCCTCAGCCCCTCCTGCAGTGCAGCTGCAGTGTGTGTGTGTGCGTGTGTGTGTAAGAGACAGTGGTGTGTTTGACCACCCATGGTCTGTACTGACCAAGGATTAGGGGGCTCAGGCTAACCCAGACCTTTTTCTCCAGCACTTAAACCAAATAGCTAAATTGGTTCAGATGGATTACGGTCAAGTAAGCTGGTGGCTCCAGCATTTAATGTCTAAGGTAACTCTGACACAGGGAAGAAAGATATTGTGCATCTGTGTGTGTGTGTGTGTGTGTGTGCGTGTGTGTGAGTGTATCAACAATACACAGCGTTTTTTAATGCTATGGTATGAATAAGGTCTGCCCTGCACTTGTTGAAGAATTTATTCCCCATGCTCTGTCGACCCTGAGAAAACCGTGGGAAACAATTTAATTTTAGAGCTTCTCATTTCGGAAAAGTCCACTGCCCCCCCCCCCCCCCCCCACCCTCTGCCGTTCTCCCCTGCATCCCCATTCCTTAGACAATTTAATAGCTTCCATATGTCTTGCTTGCAGAGTGACAACAGGAGGTGATGCGATAATATATAAAGGTGTAATGATGCATCGGGACATTTCCTGCATCAGGTGTGTATTATTGTCCAGATGTTGGATTGAACAGCTATTTGAAAAAACAACAACTCCGTACTCAATATGACGACGCTTTAAAATCTCTCACTAGCATTAATTGGTATTATTTGTGAAGCTAAAACCCCAGGCAAAGCCTATAGCATGGCTAAGTGCTGTTTTAGCCTTAAGCTGTGCTTGGAGGTTACCGTGCCATCTGTGCACGTACATAGACACAAGCTAAGATCTGATCTGCATGATGTGACATTGACTAAAATAGAAAAGTGGCTTTGCAAACGTTCATACAGTCATACTCTTTTGTCTTTATTTACAAGAGGAAGCCAAAGCCTCGGCTTTCTGGTTTCAGGAAACATCTGGCGAAGTTTATGAAACTAGCTTTTACCTCAATGAGATTAGATCATTTTTACTTCTTCCCAAAAGGCAAACTACGATGGTAAGAATAAAAACACATCAAGTTATTCTATCCCTGTATTTTTACATTAATTAACAGAAACAAAAAGTGCCACCTGTTCCCACTCTCCACCAGGTTGAACTTGTGGCTTATGGACTACCATTAATAGGGATAAGCCATGTGATCCCAACTGCACCAACGGTCCTAGCCTGTGGATTAGCAGCTCACATTTTTGGGAGAGATCGGAGACTGGCTAACAACACAGAGGGATTAGACTGTCCTCAGTGGAAGGCTCTAGTGGCCCCATTGCAGTCCTGCAGCAGACACACAGTTTAGCCACTACCAGCAGGACCAGTGGAGGATTTTCAAATTTCTTTTATTTCTTTATTTTTACTTTCAAGAAAGAAATCCAACGATTCTGCATTCACCACTACAATAGAACACCGACTGCTGGGTAATCTGACTGTAAACACATGTTTTGCACAGATATAGTTTCAAATACTGCAATAATGTATTTCACTTTCGATGGAAAAACAAATGCCTTTAAAAGGGCGGACAGATCGCATGCCATCATAAGCCTTTAAAACTGAAGGCACTCAAGGGTGTACCAGGTCAAGTAAGGTAACTTCAGGCTAACAGTAATACAAATAGAGATAAATAAACAGAAATGTGCTTTTCTGAAGCGCTGCTTTTTAATAAAAGTCACATAAATGGTGGATGGTGTCGCCTGAACTGCGTCTGGGTTTGTGATGAATCCCAATGTATATGTTTCTGCATCTATTTATGCGTGTGAGCGTGCCTTCAGTGTGTTTGTTCGCTCTGTGATTTATCAGTGGGCTGCAAGCATGTTTCCAGAAGCCTGCATTTTCCAGTCATCCCTAAGATTTACTGTCAACAAAGCGCCATCATCCTGAAGCTTTATGTGACATTTGACATTGGCAAAGGTACTAAAACAAAACAATTATGTGTATCAATTCAGGAAATCTTGACCTGACAAAATGTTATGTTTACGATTAATAGGTCTGATTCATGTGGAGACTTTCAATTCATAAATGGTATAGTTTGGGCTATTGCTCTGCTGATGATCATCATATCATAAAAAAAAACCTTTTGAAGGTTATGCACCTCTCTCCTCTTCTCTAAGTGCTTCATGCGACGGGTATAGCCTTGAATCCACAGGAAAAACACGACTTCCTCTTGGGGGTTGAGGAGAAGTTCATTTTCCACATCCTGTTCCAAACACCAGCCTTTTGTTTTTTTGATTTCTTTTTTTCTTACCATGTTTCTTTTAAACCACAGCAGGGCTGTGTTTGTCTCCTTGTACCATCTGTTCTCAGCAGAGGACGAACCTTGGGGACAATGACAGTCGCACAAAGTGGCCAACGTGGCCGTGACCAGAGTCTCTGGCGCCCCTCATCAGAATGAATGCTGGTTGTTTCATAGCTCGGTGACTCATGCTACAGTCTCTAAGATGAATACATAATCATCCCTGCTGCCAACGCATGAAATTGACGATGTCTCATTGAAGAGAGAGCAGGAACAAATGTAGAGATAAATAAAAGTCTGAAAAACAAATAATTGTGTCTTTTGTTCTGAAAGGGACAGAAGGCAAAGTTTGAATAAAGGATGTTTTGGGACAGTGAGGCTGCCAAAACGGAAGATGGAGGAAGAAGAGGGCAGAGATCTGCCAGTGACCTTAACATGCAAACCGCTGCACTTCTATTTTCCACCAGACCACAGACAGACAAAGAACTATATACCGTACATACAAAAGCAACTGACAGGCAATTAAGTCTTTCTGTCAGCCTATATTTAAATATTTCTCAATAAATTATTTAAAAAAAAAAAGAATTTCAGTTGAATTCAGACATGGAAATTCAGCTACCAATATCACTGCTTACAGAATACACTAGTAGGGCTGAACGCTTGATCAAAATGGCAAGAAGACAAAGTGCAAATTGCAGGGTGCACAATTGATCATCATCATTGTTTGTGATTATAAAGTATTGCGATGCTGCAGAGATACCGCTGCCTGCCAGATGTAATCTTCAGGTATGAGGGAACATGCTTGTTTAGATCAGGCTTCAAAAAAGAAAAATCACTTGGTGATTAATTGAAAAGGCAATTCCCCTAAAGCAGTGTCAATGTAAGTTATAGTTTATGGGTTTCTTTTGTTAAAGCTGCACATTACTCAGCACTCCTGTCAAAACTGCAAATCCACCAAAGGCGATGACAGAAGACATGTTTGGAGCGCTGCTGCCATGGTGACAGACTTAAAGGTCCAAACACGGGGCCAAAGGTTGCCCTGTTGAAGAATTTTTGCAACTTTGAGGATGAGGGAGGGTACAGGGCCTCCCCTGTTACAATATACATGACATGAGAAACCCTCCTGTGTGCTAAATGTACAGGCAGCAAAGGTCTGAGCCTTGGTCAGTAGCTGCGGTCTGAACGCGCTGCACTCAGGGTGAATGATATGTTGTTTCCGACTGTAACATTCCAAGGAAGGTGGCCGGGGGTCGGCAGCCTCCGCCCACCTCTTTGACTTGGCACATCCTCTGCAGTCACAAAGCGCCAAAAATAGTCACTGAACAAATGGCTCACGCATCGCACATGACTTAGGTTTGATGCTCCAGATTAGGCACCAAGACAAAAGCATGCCAATCAATCAATTTCCTCAATAAATAAATCAGTAAAAGGTTTTTAAACAATTACCAACTAACGTGTTGGCAAAACTTCAGAGCTGAAACAATGAATCATCTGACTTATTATTGAAATTGTAAAAGTAATATGTAAGTGTGATTAATAACTAGATTTGTAGAACACAACCACCGGAATAATCAGTACTGCAAAGTACAATTCAGTACTTTTTTCGCCCTGCGAAGTACCTCAGTACTTACAGTGGGATGGGACTTGGTTTGGGAACCGGAGGGGCATGGTTCAAATCCCAACCCAGACAAAAAAAGATGTCTTGGCCCCCGCATATGCATGCGTGTGTTGATTGTAAGTGTGCCTTGTGTACTAACATACAGTATATATGACAAATAAAGTTCATCTTGAAAACTAATATTAGCACAAAATATAATATACTGTATAACTAAATTAGCACTCAATAGTCGTACCAACCCAGAAACTCAGACGAAAATGAACCAGTCAGAGAACTCTGGCACGTTTACAAAGATGATGGTGATTGAAATGTTTCTTAGTGTTTCTCCATCCCTGAATTGGGTTATTCAATGGGGCGACGGTGGTGCAGTGGTTGAGAGGGTTGTCGTATGATTGAGAGGTTGGTGGTTCGATCCCCGGCTCAGGCACGTGTGCATACTGTCGTTGTGTCCTTAGGCAAGACGCTTCACCCACATTGCCCGGGCGTACCAGCAGCAGACTACAGTTGGAGTGTAGCTGCTGTAAACCAACTCTACCTTCGGGTACAAATAAAGTCACCCTTTTAATAAGTCTTCCAGTGATGAAAAAGCCACCTGTTGCAGAATAGGAAGCTACACAAGGAAATAACACTGTACGACACCTGCCACACCAAGCAAGTAATGGAAACTTGCCCAGACAAACAGAGTGGGCAAAGAATAACAAATCCACCATGAGAAAAAAAAACCCACCTGCTGTGGCCCAACATCCGCGAGACGTTCGCCCCAAATTCAATGCAAGAATAACAACCACCTGCTGCAGGCTAACAATAGCCACCAGCTAATCTAGGGAGGAGCCAAGAATCTATTCACAAAAACCAAAAATACCTTATACATACAACAGCCAGTATATACTGTACATACAAAGTGCTGTAAGTATTCACTCATCAACAGCAGCCACATGCTGCCACCTCACATTTATTATTGTTGCATAAAAGAAAGAAAGGCAAGCATGCACTTGGTACAATAACACTAAAGTGTTATAGTGAGTGCGAGGAGGTGTCAGGAGGACGGTACAAGCACAAGTATTAGTTACCTCTTCCATAATCCATCATGAGATGGAAGGAATGCAAATGTACAAAAGATAAACAAATCGTTATTCAGAGCCTTTATAAACATGAAGTCCATAAATATTTACCAAAAAAAAAAAATGGTGAGCGCTCCTCTGCGAGCATCCAGAAGATATTAGATGAGACACTCAAATCTTTTTTGGCACTGACTCTCAACGCCAACAAAGGTTTGCAGCGCTTTAATGCGTCTAGAGATACACATCCACAGTACACAGATTTGTAAATACTGGCAAGTAGTGGTTGTTATCTTTGTTTTTCATTCATATAAATTCAGACGTCGTTCTTTCCCATCTGACAATGAAAGCTTCGGTAATGGTCTCAGTACCTGTGTAAGCTTGGCTCAATGAGGCAGGGCCAGATAAATACAACAGTAATTGTACACCCTCTTTCCAATTTCTTATACATAAAAAAAAAGAAAAGAAAATGTTTCAAGAGTTTACTCAGAAGTTAAAACAAAGTATATAGTTAAGTTTATGTGAGTGAATTAATTATGTTTTATTTTTAAAAAAAAAGTATTTCTAAGTCAAAAATCAATTTCCCATCTTCAGAATTCAGAATTGAACCCACATTGAGAGATCTATGCTGTTATTTCATTTGCAACTTTAAGACTGTATTGCAAAAGGCCCGCATACTTTTATGTTACTCCTCTCATAAATCATAGGAATCTGTAGGAATGTCTCTGTTGCCTTTAAAACGGGATGCACTCACCACTGGCTTTCTGACACAATGTTCTTGCTGTCTTGTGTAAACTTGAAAATAACTGCTTGTTGGAAAATGCTGTTAAGACATGTTGAAAGGCAATATATGCAAATAATAATGAAAAGGCACAGCACATATCTAGTGATTCAATATTTGGTATGTTTCCAGTTGTTGTTGTTGTTTTAGCTTTGAGTTGGTATTCACTGATCAAACTATATACAATACAAGGTTTTTTTTCAGAGTATGATTTGATTATTTGTACATGTTTATTCACTGTATACATCATTTATTTGGTTGTTTTTTCATAAAAATCCATTACTGGTCACCTCAACCGTGATTGTGCGACACATCTGCCTTGTCATTTAAAGGGCTTGTGTTGTGTAGCAAAACAAAACAAAAAGATTACCGGTAAGTGGGCATCACAACACCTTGAGTCTGAAAGGACTCAATAGTCCCCTAGTACTATTAACCACTGAGAAGCTCCTTCATGAAGGCATCATTGCTTCAGCTCAGTCAATCAGCCCATGGGGCCTCCCCCCGTAAAGAGCTCCTATTAGGTGTAGTGAAAGCACTGTTTACCTAAGCTTAGTGGGTTACCGTGGGTTACTGCAGGGATGGAAGTTGCCCACAGACAGAACATGTCACACATCATAGAGTAGCTCGCTCTCTGTCCTTTAAATCAACTGTGACGCACGACACGAATAAAGCTCTGCTCTAGTGAAGTAAAAAACCAAACAAAAAAAAGCCGAGCCCAATGCAAATATCAAGCAGGAATTATGAGACATAAGTCAGGAATGTGAGAACATTCCGAACTTTGTTTTGTTCTGGCTTTTATATTTTGCAACAGAAACATCTTTATCTGCATTGAGCAATATCCCATTTTGTATCGCAGGTGGTTGAGCGGGAGGTTGGGGGTTCGATTCCCGGCTCCGGCACACGCACGTGCACACTGTTGTTGTGTCCTTGGGCAAGACACTTCACCCACATTGCCTGTGTGAATGTGATTGAGTGAACGTCGGTGGTAGTCAGGAGGGCCGATTTGGCGCCCTCGCCCCAGGCTAGCTGCGGCTACAACAGCAGCTCACCAAACACCGATTCTTGTCATTAAAATCCCTTTTTATATCAGTTCCATTCTAGCACCGACTTCTAAATGCCTGCTTGACTGCTCAACCCCCCGGCGACTGGCCTCGTTCAATTTGACCTCTTTCTGAAGACAATAGCATAGCAAGGCTGACAAAGTCATTAAGTGAGCAAGCAAGGGGTTTGTGGATGTACGTCTCACTTGAAGGGTGTCCCCCCCAAACCCTTGACCTGCTTTTTCACCTCTAGACCCCCCATTCTGACCCCATTGTTGGGGTGAAGCGGCCTCGATCTATGGAACCAGCTAATTATAGAGTCTTAACGTCTGCTTGACTAAGCCCACAGTGCTGGAGTGCATTCCTCCTAAGTGTGTGTGTGTGTGTGTGTGTGCGTGCGTGTGTGTGTTTTCTGTTTGGTTTTGGGGTTTTTCTATTAAAACCTTTGGACAGCTATGTCCAATGTTCTGAACTAAAAACAATGTACCTCCATTTAATCCTGTTTAATCACACAAACACGAGAGAAGCCAGATCCCTGTAAGACAGCTGCAACGGTTTTGAGACCTTGAAGAAATCACTGAGGATTACATTTCTTATATTTCCTCTGGATTTTATTTGGTAATGTGAAAACTGTAAGAATAAAAAATGATCCTCAAAAACCTGCTGATGAATTTTAGAAACAAAACAAGAGCGAATGAATGGGAATAAAATGCTCTGTTGATATTTCTGTACTAAAATGCTTTCTTTCCAGATGGTCACCTCCTGCTGGCTGACTGTGGTGTTTTGACGTATAATGATACGATACAGAGCAACCGACTTACCCCATTCTTGGGTTTTGCTCCAAAGGCTTGCGTTGGTCCTGCGCTGGAGACAGCAGGAATGGGCATATGAGGAGGATTTTGTGTTGCTGCTGGCACAACTCCTACATCAAGCTCCTGCACAGGTAAAAAAAAACAGCGATGACATCATAGGTATGGCATTGTTGTGTTAAAAACAAACGTTCTCCATTATTTCAGTATTTCATCAACAGAAGTACCAGAAGTGTCCGGCGATGAAGGGTCGGCGTGCTGTCAGTCGAAGAGGTGGCACCGAGGGCATTCTCAATTTCCTGGTCCAGCTGGTCCAACTTGATCAGCAGCAGCACCATTGAGTCCAGACGGGCATGTTCACACTGAACAAAGTGATGCAGAAGTGAATTCATGTAGTACCAGTACTTCTTTGGCAACCAGCTGATGCGCTAAAAAGCTGAACCCTTCTCCTAGTGGACCAGCCATGCAGCCAGTAATAAGGACAAAGAATCATATGTGCTGCTCCAGTTGTTGTTTTTTTTTTAAGTGCCAGTTCTGGACTATGGAGAAGTTGGTGTGGAAGAATTTCTTCCAGCCCACAAAGACATTTTCGTACAAGCCCCTCTGAATTTATTCTACGAGGAGATGTACAGCGGCCCTGATGACAGAGTATCTTTACAGAGTATCTTTACAGACACATTCCAGCCTCCACTATAAAACTTTACCTTTTCAAATTGAAAAGACCAAAACATCTGTGTTTCTTTTTTCTTTTTTACAACCACCAAATAATTACTATCAGACTGATTTCATGTTTGACAACACCGGGTGTAAATTTTGGCTTTTGATCCATCATAAGAAATGGATTGCAGAGTGGCATCCTAATAGGTGAGCTGTTTCCCTGCTTGCTGCTTCTCCTTTCTAGGCCTTATTGACTTTCTAACTTTTACCTTGTGCACTTTCTCTTTCCTGCACTGCAAAATAGTCTCAGTCGGTTTGTTTTGCTTTTCCCACAATTGCAACCTTTCATCCGCTATGTAATCATTGACATAGGATGATCAAGATGTCAATGTGTTTGCGTTGGAATCTTCTCTGTTCATTATTTCAGTCTCACACCGTGATAAAGGATCTCACACTGACCCCAGGTGGCGTGTCTCCAGTAAGTCAAGCTAAATACTCGCCTATAACACGCTGTCTTTTGTTGCTGCTACCTCTGTCGGCTTTTGTTTGATACAATGCGAGCCTTTTCTAAAATTAGAAAAAAAAAATCTGCAGTTCTTAACACGGTATATTTTTCAGTTTTCCTCTCCCTCTGTGTTTTATCCAGGCCTTTTGGTTGTGGTTGTCTGAATAAACTGTCGAGAGCCTCAATAAATTGCATCACATGGCTGGCTCATTTGTCCCAAACAATTATCTTGTCACAATCTCTAACATGCCCTGTTTGACTTCGCAGGATAAAGTAAGACTTTGCAGGATAAAGTAAGGGATAAAAACCTTTCATATGCTGTGAAGTAGCTAATGAGGCTTTGATTTTGTTTTGCTCAAGTTTGCTATGGGTGTGTCGTGATGACTACATTCATTAATGTGTGTCAGGCCCACAGTCTTTGGGATCCAGATCCAATCTACATCATCATAAACAAGCTGCAGCTCTGCTGGCTCCCATCCCGAGAAACATCTTATGACTTATGATCACATTTAGTGTCCCATTATTGTTGAAATCCTATTGAGTTCACTGAGGAAGCAAACAGACATCAAGGGCCATGTGTCTCATAGAAAAGTGCCATGCATCGATGTGTTCATTGGTATTCCTCTCGGCTGTGCACATCTCATTTACGTTTTTTTTCTACTTGGCAAAGTTTCACAATGATCCATTGTGTTGCAGGAAAAACAAAGATATCTTTACAGAGCCTCGCTGAATGAACAAAA
The DNA here is from genome assembly GCF_040956055.1 of Brachionichthys hirsutus. Lineage (NCBI taxonomy): Eukaryota > Metazoa > Chordata > Actinopteri > Lophiiformes > Brachionichthyidae > Brachionichthys > Brachionichthys hirsutus. The sequence continues at coordinate 107,378 of NW_027180453.1, forward strand.
GCATCTGGCTCGAGATGGTAGAAATAATCACAAAGTGGCACAGCAAAATAAAGGGCGGAGCGATGTCAGCCACCTTAGATAGACCAAATTTTAAGGAAGGTATTCTCATTGTTTGGGTGGTCTTTAGATGCTCCCTCATCTTTTGATTTGAGACCGATCCAATCGGATTAGTAAAAAATGGTCAGAGAGGTAAAAAGAGACAGATTTGGCTAAATTAGATCTTCTGTTGTCTAATGAACAACAGTTGAGCCATGTTGGCCCTGAGTTTAGGCTGAAGTCTTGTTGCTAAAGCAAATACTGCAACAAAGCCCAATATCAGGTTAATCTCCAGATGTTATTCAAACCAGATGGGTTTATTGTATTAACTGAATCCACAACAACAAGCAGAACAACATGGTTCAATGAGGACCTAATGATTACTGTAATCCAGCAGGAGATCCAAGCATCATTTTAGGGATTTTATGCCCTTTATCTTGAGTATGTTACCTCCCACAGGGATGCTAATGGATCCACTTGATTTCCTTTCTGTCTTCATAACCTTCCCCAAAGCGCATGCAGTAAACTCATTTCATACAGCATGTAAATACATCCCATGATGGAAAACCTTTGGTGCGGAGAGGAAGCAAGTCATCACCATATGGCGGATGGATCGCCATTGGCGCCTTTACGGCTGAGCATTTCTTTTCGAGCACCAGTGACCAGGCTTATTTCAAAAAGGTTTAATATAAAGTTCCAAAGCGCTCCTTGAACGTGAAATTGGAGCTCGTGGCTATGAGAGTGACACTGGTTTTCCATGTCCCTTCACTCATTTCTGGCAGATGATGCGATGACCTCATCATTGGTCATGACTAAGAGGGCCTCCAAGGCTTCTGCGCCAACACAGACTTAATGCTATATTAATGCAAACATAAAGTAAATCCAAATCCAATAAAATTGTGATGCTGTATAAATACAATGATTTTTTTTCTTTTTTCTTTTATAAACTCAATTTGACAGACAGAAAGACCAATACAGCACATTTAGTATTTTCCCTCAGCTTTTGAAAGGATTTCTATAAATATGTGCTTTCCCTGGATTTGATGCCAAACCTTGGCAGAGCTGTGGAATGCCCCAAAAGAAGCATGTTTAAGTTGCTAAATGGGTTAATTTGTAACAGGTGTGTCTCATTACTACTCGGTCTCAGGAAGATCTCATTAAACTGTTGTCGGTAAACTCTGGAAATGATTGCCATGGGGAGGATTGCACTTATATGCCTCCTTAAAACCAATAACTACATATAATGCATTTTCACCAAGGCTTTGCAGATGTTTCAAAGATGTGTATCTCATATTAATTTTGGTTAATAAAGCTTTTATTTTATTATTTATAGTTGTAGTCATTCTATCTCTTAATTATTGTATTTTTTAAATTTTCACTGCCGATGCAATGACTGCGCCGGGTTTCCATCATTAATACTGTAACATAAAACAGTCACGCAAAAGAAAAATATAGCAATATAACAGTACAATTCAACAGGTCCACAACCTGCAGCCTTCTGCTAATCACCATTATTCTGATTGTTTGCAAATAAACACTTTCACATTTCAGTTTTGTTTCAGGTCATCTGAATTAGATGATGTTAGATGAAGATTTATCGAGGAGTACCTACTAAACTGACGGCTGAGTTTCTATTCCAGCAAGTTAAAGGCACGGCTTACAGACATAAGAGTAACAGTGTCAGCCACGTCACCCAACACGAGGTGCTCCGACTGATAAATACTGTGTCACATCACAAGGCGCACATGATCCGGGAGAAAAACAAATTATCTTGTTTATCTTATGCGGCTACACAATGGAGAAAAGAATAGAAGTGTATCGGTTATGTCTTTGTAAAAGAATTACAGATGTTGGCAGATGCATGTAGCTTAACAGTCCATATGCAGTGACATTAAACTGTGTCATAAATTAAACAATACACATGTGTTACTTATATATGCAACAAACACACTAACACTGCACAGTGATAACATTCTGAAAGTCAACCTAGTGATTGAATAATTTTACTTTTGACAACATGGTACTTGTCTGCATGTGTGCTTCACGTACACTGGAACACAATTAATGGATTTATTTATTTAAAAAGGATCCCCATTAGTTGATACCGTGGCATCAGCTAGTCTTCCTGGGGTTCTTGTACAGCGTTTGGCTCACTCTTGCACAAATAGAAAGAGTGAACCAGAATGTTGTCAGTTCTAGGGCCATTGCTTTATTTCAACATTTTTATCACCGACATTTTTATCTCACATTTTTATCACTCGACTGTACCTAACGAGCCCAGTGGCAGGCGCAGTATAAATAGTACAAAACACAGTATTGGCTGTAAAAGCAGTTTAAGCCCTCCACCACAGAGATTATTTCAACCTCCAGTCCCCTCCAGTCTCCATGCCCTTATAGGACCTTGTTTTGCAATGAGCAGTTGAGAACGGGTAAAACATTTCACAGATCTGCCCCCCCCAAGTCACAGATCTGCTAAGTCTTTCTGAGTTAAGTCATTGTTTGCCGGGATGGTTGCCAGAGCGTGGGACAGAAATGATTTGTAAGCCATATATTTCAAGGAAGTTACGTCAGCTAAGTTAGTTTCAAGGTGCTGAAGACAACATACATTTAAAGCACTGGTGATCTACTGCATTCATATCTATAATAAAATAATAATAATAATAAAAAGTCTCACCTTTCTCATGCGCACTTTGACCACGCTGTCCTTCCTGTCTTCAGGTTCGTCCTCTTTGTCTGAAAGCAGAGTGGCTGGTTGTGTTTCTCTGTCAGTGACTGTGTGCACATCCTCATCTGTCTCCTCCATTCTAGATACTGTGGCAGCTGCTCTGTGGTCCTGCGTCTGACCATCTGCTACCTTAGAGGCTGGTGACTCACTGAAGCAATATCCCGAGACCTCTCGGTTACCATGGAGTCCTTCTGGCTGGAGCTCAGTGTGGTCCTCTGCAGACGATGGTGACAGGGTGTCGATGGGCTGCTCAGTGGCTACATGCCCATCGCCTGCGTGGGCATGCTGAACTTCTGGACCTCGGGTGAAATCGGAGTTCTGCTGGAGATCCAAGAAAGGGGTGTCATCCAGCTCTACGTGGCTGACTTCTGGGATGCTTTCCAGTTTTGAACAGCTGTTTTCCAACTGCTGAGCAATGGTTGGACCTTCGCAGAGAGACGGCTCTTTGGAGAGCCTCTGGTCTGCATGCTGAATAATCGCTGTCAAAGAGTGGCACTGACCTTTCAAACAAATATCAGATGATGTTATTCGTCCCGTGACATCTGCTGACTCCTCGTTGCTTCCTGCTTGTGCACAATCTGATGCCTGAGGCATGCTCAGTGCTGTTGTCTCAGTATTGTGCCGTTCCAAAGTCTGGTGGGACAGTTCACCAACACGAGCCTCATCCAGTAATTCCGTCCAGTCATTTTGCTCTTGCTCTCCTCCGTGACTGTCACTTGAGTGACGTGTAAGACTTGCATTTCCTTTCCGAGTCCCTGGGCCATTTAATCCACGCATCTTGGTAGAAGAATCCTTGCTCCATCTTTCAGTTAATCCTCGGTCACATGCTTCTGCCAGTAAAGGCACAGCTGGTTCCGTGGCTTTACTGGTCTGCGAGACCAAGTCACTCTGCATCACACGAACTGAACTGCAAAGCTCACCAGCAGGTAACGTACCAATTGCATCACGACACCCAGAGATGGAAACCTTCTTTCCCTCTACATCTGGGCGGTCAGTTTGAGGTTCCCGTTCAGCAGCAGAGCGCTGGATTTGTGCTGCCTCAGGGAATTCTAGAGGTCTGCTGTAACCCTCTATACGGCTCTCCTTTGTCTCCTGCTGATTTGGAAGTTTGCCATGCTGTTCACCAGCAGATTCCAACAGTGAAGGCCCATTGTTTGAGGAGATAAAGATGCATTGTGTCTCTTCGCCAAAGATATGTGGACTTTTAAAGACATTATTGTCACTGCAGATGTTGTAACTCTGGATAAGCTCGGCGCCAACTTCACCTTCATCGTTGATGGCTTTCTCACTGTGACCGGCATTATCCATTCCACAAGAAATATTAGAAGCAGATGTCCCACTAATTGAGGTACAGTGAGACTCGCCAGAATTTACAATGTTTGCGATTTGGAGATGCTCAGATTCAGAGGCCCTCTGGGGAATGTCAACATCCGCCAAGTCACGACGGCCGTCAACTGACTCCTCCTGCAAATCCAGAGGGACACTTGCGTTGCGTTCTTTTAACCCCAATGCTTCGGAATCAGGGACATAATTCACAATCGAAGCGGGCGTCTCACATGTCCGAGCGAGTTCCTCTGTGGACAGTTGGCGACGGCCCTCGGGCATAGAGGAGCATCGTGTTCGTCGACCTTGTTTGGAAGCACCTGCCCCAATCCAAGGCCCCTCGCTGTCCACGCCGTGACAGCAGATTAAATCCAGATCGTCGTAGCTGTACTGTAACCCTGAAGCATGAGTCACATGCTCCTCCCAACTCCTTTTCCGCATGGCCACTGGCATGGCGAAATGCGAGTCCTATCCCAGGCAGAGCTGCTTTTTGAGACGACAAACGTTGCTGCAAATATGATAATAAATATGGTTAAGAAACAAGTCGAGAAGGATTTCACTTTTAAATTGATCGGCTAAGGCAGTCAGGGGACGTAATATTACAGTTTCCAGGGAAGCATTAACTTTACCGGATCTGTAAAAGACGAAAGGATTCCCAGTTATATCAATCAAATACGGGGAAATGGTCAATTCTGAAGTCGTGAATTTTATCCCACAGGAATATATGTCATCAGGAATGTCGGTTTTATGCATGAAGAGAGGCTTCCAGGAGGAACAATTACAACATCGAGATGTTAATCAATAGGAATAAATATAACATCTTTACACAGCGAACTGTAGAACCAGCATTCCGGATTTACACTGCAAAGCTATCAACACAATACAATAGGCAATAACCCTGACTCTAAAATTGCTCTGGACATTTTATAGTGCCTGTACAAGCACTAAAACAAGCTGCTATATTTCATATCGTCAGTCCCATCACACAAATCAAACCGAGCCGTACAGCAATCTGCTTTTCTTCTGCGGTTCCAGGTTACAATTAACAGGAGGAAAGGAACAGAAAGATTCCACAAGCAGGGCAACCTCTATTCAAGCTGTTATACAGTATATACAAAGATATCCCAATAAACAGAAGATTAAGAACAAAGACATACAGCCAATAGAGAATCCTGGATATGCTCACTGTATTGTGCAGTAAGTGACTAAAAACCGGAGATGCTTGTTGCCCAACACATCAAACAACTTTTAAGAAGTATGCCCCAACTTTTTCACCTTTGATTTCCTCACAAGTCGAGCTGGATGGTGCCAACTGCCATCTGCAACCTCTGGTGGGAACCTGTGCCTGATTATTATTTAAGCACAGGAAGTTACAGAAAATGTCCCAAAGCTGTTGCTTCTCTGCTTGTTGTCGGACCAGCGGTGAAACTGATGCCTCATCGTTTCTCAGGATTGAGTAACAACGTTTCCTTGCTGTAAATTCTCCAAGGATCAAACAGTAATTTAAAAAATATAATCCAGCAGCTGCAGATATATTCTAATGAAACATCATGCCACAATCCAACAAATGCGTTAAATATATCCATTAACTGCTTTGAGGGCAAATGTCTCGCAAGTTTCCTTTTCATTCATCCGCAAAGGCAACGCTTTCCACACTTGGAAAATGTGAATCCATCCCCTTCCATGTGACTTGACATGTGTTTTTGTTTTGTAAGGATCTCGGTTTCAGCGAGCCATGTCCCGGATAGCGGTCAGTATCTCCAAAGTTAAACTGTCAGAAAGACACCGAAGCCCCCAAAAGCGGGCAAAAAGCCGGGCGGCAGCGATAAGTCCAAAGACAGTTGACATCTTGATCACATTAGTTTCTGCTGACGCTGAATGCAGAGGAGTCGGGGTGTTGTAAGAGGGGCTGGATTTTCTTTCCCCCACTCCACCCATGCTCTCCTCCAGTCTATCCCTTTTCTCATCTGGTTCCCTCCCCACTGGTTTTGACAGTCACATCCTAGGAGCCCCATCCCCCGTCTCACAGATCATCCAGCACACTACACACATTTATTTATTCACTCCACCCTCCTTGAATGTACTTTGTGCGCAGAGAAACATCCCCTCCGCTTCTTCTCTTAAAATTATTTTCTCTTATTTTAATTCTGCTTTTTTTAATTTTTTTACAAACCTGAGCGAGGCTTCCACAGGTTGGTTTTGATTATTAACAGACAAGGCTGCCTCCTAAGAACTCCGGCTGTGGTCCACGAGAGATTGCAGAGAGATGTTTTGGCAGTTATTTCTGAAGCGTATACAAAAAAAATCTGTTGCCTTGTAATCCTACAAGCATTCTTAAAACAAACATTCAAAAAGTGAAATCGGATATCTTTACAGATGTCATTTGAAAAAACATTTTCCAAAATGTAAGAATATCTGGAGGGCATGCATGGCGACAATGTTAAAAGCTCTGTTAAACAGATATGTTTGTTTTATAGCAGATCTAATGGAAAAAAAATATCCAAGCACCAAAATGCTGGTAATTCATTTCCTAATATAGTCATTTGTCAGAGGGACCAAGAAGAAAGGCAAAGCACAGCGATGTTTACACTTGATGTCACTGCCATTTAAGAGAAAAGCTCATCTGTCTTTGAATTTTGATTGAGGCAGAGGTCGTAAAACAAATTAGAATATTTCACAGGCTTCGCTTTGTAGATTCTATCCTCAGTCAAAAACATCAAGGCCCCCAAAACATTAGGATTTACAGTAGCACAAGAAACATCTAACAAACGAGCCTCGTTTCCAGCGGTCCTTATATTACAGTCTCACCTTGCGATTCATTTATCAAGTTTACATTCTCAGTTTGGTCAGTTTGCATGAAAGGAGCAGTGTGTCAAAGCGCTGGGGACAACGCAAGGACAAGGGAGAATTGGAATGAATCCCCCTGCTACTGCCCGTGGAATGGTGGCCTCTAACCTCTGGGTCATCCAGATGTGAGGCGAGCTCGTGGATGAGTCTTTTCTTAGGGGCCTCGCTGGGAAACAGTATACTGCCGTCAAGGTTGGCTCTCAAGGGACACAGATGTTTGCACTCAAGGGGAGGCGGCCAAGTTCAACAAGACTCCCTTCCAGCTTGTCACATGATGCACCCTGTGGTTATGCCCCGAGTGCACTGCAACAAAATGCAGATATTTTCGGTCGCAGTAGCCTCCACGTGGACACGGCTGGCGATTGAAGTGCAAAGGCTGACAGAGAGCATGACTTAGGCTATCCACTCATTACCCTCTGTGGATATACAACATGGACCTATAATTTAAAAGGCCAGGCAGTCCCCCCCCCTGCCAATCCAAGCATCCTCCACAGCCGCGGGGCGACTGGCCTTCATCACAATGTGATCCATCAGTTAAACTGTGCAAATACACAGGAAATCAACAACTTGCGCAATACTAGACAGGTGTGTGTGTGTGTGTGTGTGTGCAATGCCTGTTTGTGTGTCAGCTGTATTATACGGACGCATTGCAATTGCAAGTTTAGAGGACAATTGTTCTTCTATCAGCAAATGGCACCAAAGTACTTTAGAAAGTAAATGCCATCTGTTATAGGTGGTGATATTTGAGATTATATTATAATTTAGCAAATATTCAGTTACAAATCACGATACTGGAGAAGAGAAATGTGTGACGATGGCAGCACATAAGAGGCAAAGCGGTCACACATCTTACAGTTCATCTTTATGGGGTTTTTTTAGTCTTAACCAAAGCGGTGGATCAACCAACCAAGCAGCAGACAGACCAACAGACAGAGTTCCAATCGAGTCATAACACTGGTCTGGCTAAAAATGAGTCACTCTCAGAATAAGTTTCCACTCATTGACGATGACCTCATGAAAAAGGCCGAGATAATGTGAACTGAAATGTTCTCTGTTTTGTGGTAATTCATGTGAATGTGTGTGTGTGTGTGTGTGCAGTTGGTATTGGGATCAATCTTGTATTTAATTTTGAGAATATGCATTTGCCCTTTAGGATTGCAGCATCATCGGTTGCATTTATTGTTAAGAAAGACCTATTCATGTTTCACCCTATCTTCCTCCACTGTTCAAACCCTGAACTGCTTAAGTGGAGCAGTGAGGGCCCAAAGGAAATAGCCTCACATTCCTCTCTGATATAGTTTATTATTGAAAAAATAAGCCAGTCTAACTCATGGGCATTGAAGAACACAGCATTTGCCCATGTAGGAAAATGGAGGTGACGTTTGTGAAGGAAAAAAAAACCCTGGCCCTGCTATAAATGAGTCATTTTGAGTTCTGGCCCACATACAGCCTGCTTTGAGATGTTTTCTTACACCCTTTATAAGGATTCTTTAAAATTGCCATATTCTACTGTCCTTGTCTGAAAGTTATGTGGAGTTCTGGGGTGGCTGTTTGGATTGATTTACACTAAAAAAAGAAAACTAAACCGATGCCAGGATATTTGCAATTCTTTCCTGTCAATTGCTGTGCCCTGCGGTTAACAACTCATTTTCAAAAGCCTACAGTCATGTCAGCTTCAGGCCCGGGTGGGAATTCTTGCGCATTTGCAAAATTGCTGAATGCAACAAGATCCAAATGCAGAAGATGCAGCTTAAACCCACTGAGGGATCCATCGCTGTCGTGTATAAAAAGAAAACTTTAATCATATCTGGATTTAACTCGCCTCGCTTGTGCGGATCTAAATGCAAGAAGAAGTTATCGTGAGAGAGACCGAGGGCGCCTTGGCTGCTGATCACGGGTTATAATGTGACTGTTCACCGTGAGAACAGGAAGTACAAGTTATTGAGGATACAGACCATAACATTCTGGAGGCTAAAATAATCAATCTAATCTTCTTGTGTGTTTGTGTATATGCAAGAGCAAGAAAGGCAGATATATAGCATCATTGTGTGGGTGGCTGTGTTTATGTATGTGTGCTTGTACTCTGTAGCAAGTTATTTGGTGCGTCAGGTCAAACCGCGTCGTCATTTTCATGACGACAATGGAAAATATTGCTCTGCGCACTGAGAAAGTCCCATTAGTGTTTACTTTGTGCCATCTGTTCTTTGTTTATTACGTTCTCTGGTGCAGTTAACAGGCCTTGAGGACCAGCAGTCTCCCAGTGATGGGGTCATTGCCCTTTTAGAGCATCACTGCTCTTTCTAGAAAAGAAACATCCGGCATCACAGTCAATATGTGATGAACAAAGACCTTAGTTCAGTTTTCTTTACAAGCTGCTGTCATTTTGAGCCATGAGCTTTTCCCACAAACTGGTCGCATCTGTCAAAAGTCCAGTGACATCTTGCTACTGCCATTATACAGGCCGAGCCACATAACCACCAATCTCTTTATTTCATCAGCCTCAGCCAATCTCCGTAGAGTCATCAGCCACCACCACCATCATCCCCAGTGTCTGGACTCTTAACTTAATTTAATCCTGCTCAGGGCAGATGACCTTCTGTTTTAATGTTTTTAAAGAGACAAACTATAAAATATTTTACAACAAATTTAATAATCACGTACTTTCTGCTGTAATAAACAATTATGTTTTATTCCCTCCTGATTGATTGAGATTCAATCAAACCTATTAGGGATGAAAGCATTTTTTTTTCAAATGCAAACCCATTGCCACTATTATGTGGAGACGAACAGCATTGTTAAGGCAATCGTTAGTTTTTCCATATCACTGATATCAATATCCTGGAATGTCCAATTAATATATTACAGATATAAACCATGAAGGAAGGCAGCTCTCTCTCCTTTGGCTGTTTGTGCAGAAATCCTGGATATTCATCCTTGTCTTTCTGTGCATTTATGAATAATATGATAAAAGTGTCCTCTTTGCAAATCTTTAAATTATGCCTTGTCTCTAAACCATCTTCACAGGATATGACAGCTGCTTGACATCCACAAAAGAGCAAAAATATGTTGCCTGTAATTAATAAAAAATCAGGCACACACTTTTCAAGCAGATGTAGTTTCTCTTCTGCTCAGACTGCTCCATATGGAACGAGACTCTGACAACACCAGCTGGATTTAATCTGTGACCCCAACCAATTCCCCAGAATACTATAAACACATGCACCTGAGAACGTTCTCACACGCCTATAGCCTTAAAATGTGTGAAGGAATGTGCAGCGCCATACCGTAAGATTCAAATAACACTCAGACGTGCATGAGCGTTAAATAGCCTGAATATTTCATAGGTTGGTATCGTAAACATGGGGCCATCTGACACATTTAAATTGGTTTTCTAACCAGATGCTCAGTATTGCTTTGCCGGTTTGCCATTTTACAACAGCTTGAATGTTGAAACTATCCGACTGCTGAGATGTGTTTAACCTCCTGACTGGTTGTTTATGAATAACAATTGTTGAACTTGGACTCGTCCCAGTGAAGGCCAAAATAGTGACGTACTGCACCCCCCCACCCCAGATTCTGCGAAACATATGCTGTGCTGGCATCGACTCCTCCGGTAGAGATCCAAGAAAAAGTGTTATCCTTAGACACTGTTGCCACAGCATCATCATCAGCAGGAAATAGTTGAGACGGAGAGCCAGGAGACAATAGTCCAGGAGCCGTTTCATCATTTGAACAGTTGTTGCTTCTCCATGTTAGTTTGAATTTTGGCTCCAAATATAAAATCCCAGTATTTGACCACGTTCTCTCACAAATATTCACATCGGATTGCTGCGTTTGGTTCAGAGATATCACTTGCATTCCTCCTTCTTTTTGCTTTTATTACATGCTCACCAATTACAAAGCAATTACTTGAAATATGTTAATGGTGATTCTCATTCATCCAGGTCATGGCAATTCTTGACGGTTGAATCTGATGACCATTAATCTAAGGCTGCAGGGAGTTTTCACTCGCTCAGAACAAATCAAGAGATTGGCACATTTAAATATCAACATTGGCTTGCTTCTCTACTCTACAAGAGGCAGCACAATAAAAGCAAAAGCAGAATAAAATCACTTCTTCAGAAGGCTTTCTGGAATTCCATCCTACTTGGGGAGCATAAAGCAGCCTTCACCAGAAGGAACGGTCATCCTTAAAGATGCTGATCATGCTGGAGGAGGAGGAGCTGCAGCGGTCTCATCTTCCACAGTCGTCTCTGCTGAAGATTTGATGAACCAGTCAGGTCCTGCAGCGCCCCGGCACGTTGCCATGCAATAACACCATGCAAACTGCGGGGGGCGACAAAACCTCATATTACGGTTATTATAAGGGGAACCGTGTGTGCAATAGAAACGTAATCGCGTAGAATGCAAACGTTTTGTTTTGTTTATATTTTCAGCAAGATGCCCACTTACTTATTTCAGTGATGTTGGCAAATTGAACATTAAGTTTAGTAAATTAATCTTAATTCTCGATTCTGATATTTTTTGCCCACCCTTGAACTCTAATAATTTATTAGAGGCCCTCCATCTAACGTTTTGAACGCCTACCTTCTCGGAAAGTCTACAAGAAGATGAATGGATGCGTTCCACAGGTAGTGACATGTCCGACAGCCCACGAAGGCAGCATATGAAACTTGACTTCTTCCGCGTTTGGCTCACCTCGGCGCAGACAGGGGCGTGTCACGGGAAAAAAGTGGCCGTCGTTGCGCAAAGTTGTGCGGGCTCGTGTTTTTGTCCGGGTTCTAGTTGGAGAGAGAAGAGAAAAGACGGAGGAGGGGGAGAGAAAATGAGGTGAAAAACATTTCACCAAAGAGAAAGGCGCGTAAAGTTTGAATGCGCTCTGGTCCGCAATGGGTTGTTGTAGCAGCGCAGAGGTAAGCTCAGCAAAAAGAAACATGGTGGGGGGGGGGTCTGGCTGCTTTACGCGTGAGACGCGGCTGCTGCTGCGTAGAGTAGACAACCACGCAGTTATTTGTAGTTCTCGGAGCAGCCTTGTAGTTCGCAGATATCTGCGTTCCACCTGCTTTTAAAGCTCTTATTTATGCCTCGGCAGAGCAAACGCGACTGGAAGCCGCTGGAGCAGCGCAGCTGCACGGACGTCCCGTGGCTCGTCGTCTTCGGCGTGTTCTGCGTCGGGATGGTGAGTTTCTGTTCAAGCTGTCTTAAATGTGTAATAAAAGGTCAGCGTTAATATAAGTTCGGGATGTTTCTAAGGGGGAAAAAATAACCAGTAGAGTAAAGTTTTTTTTTTAAAAAGTACTTTGCATGTCACAAAATATTAAAATAAGATGGTTTCAGTCCAAAAGTACAAGAAGGCTTGATTAAAACCGAGTGAGCAAATAACTTTTAAAACAAGACAGATCTAAGATTTCCAAAAGTGCCGATTGCGGGATAATTTGCAATGCAATAAATTAATGTCTGCAGTCTGTACTCCCATTAGTTTCTGTCTAGGAAAAGACAACGGAGCCTGCGAGTCCGCCCCACCAGACTGCAGATCAGATTTGTTACCGACATGTACAATTCAACGCCCCTAACCATGAGAACGTTTGTTTGTAGATCTTCTGCATGTAGTAGAAATTACAGTAAAGTAAAGACGTGTTTGTAAATCATGTCCTTCATCTCGTGCAGCATCCATTACAGATGAGCAAATGGAGCTGTATGCTGAGTAATATATATTCACCACTTGTCTTGTCCTTCAGCTATCTGATCGACTCTACTCTGTGTCACCTGCAGGTCTGTATCTGTGGCTATCCCATCGCCACAGGAGCCGCCTCCAGGCTCATCTCAGGATACGACAGTTATGGCAACACCTGTGGGCATAATAACACCAAGATCGAGGGCGTGGCTCTCAGTGGCCGGGACATGAGAGAAAACAAGTTGGTTACACACTGTGGCTCCTCTCCCTCAAATCCATGTTTTTATTTCCTTAAATACGTTACAGCCCGGCTGTACGGGATGTATTTTCTCTTCTTTCCCCTGATGCAACAATAGATTCACGAGGCGCCGGTAGACTTTTCTCCAATCAGGATGGTCTGATGTTTAATGTGCCGATTTGTATATTAAGAGAATAAATCAGAGGGTAAATAGAGATTGTTAGTTTTTATATTTCTCTAAAAGTCTGTAATAATAATAGTAATAATTGCCACAGATTGTCCTCCTGTTCTAATTCGTAGGAGACGTTTGTGATGATATTCCTCCTCTTGGGCTGAAGCCTTGCATCAGCATGCAGCCTGTAGGCCCAGTTATCCTGAAACAATGGCTCATGCTTTATTGATGGGCCAATTGCCCATGGAGGCTTTGAATAAAAGGCGTTTCTGCTACAAAGGAGGATCTGTGCGACAGAAAAGCAAATGTCACCGTCTTTCATTTCTGCCCGAACAAAAAAGTTCCAGCTGGTCTCGTAGCACCCAAATACTGATCTTTGTTTACGACTGACTTTTTTATTTAACAGCTAAACCGAAATTCCCATTTTTCGTTCTGCCAGGTATGTTTTCTTTCTAGATCCTTGCAACCTCGACATTATCAATAGGAGGGTCAAATCCATCGCACTGTGCGTCTCCAAATGTCCCGCCGATGAACTGAAGACGTACAGTGATCTAAAGCAGTTTGCCCTGAATAATGGTGAGAGAATGTCTTTGGAGTGGACCCAGTTGACCTATTTCATATTATTTATAGTATTGCTATGGATCTATCTATGATAAATGTATAACACAAATTTATATGCACTGGAAATCTTTAGAATTGCATGCAAACGTCAGATATTTGAAAGTAAACCATTGTTTGTTGTCGGCAGGATCTCATCTCTGCTCCTATGATGTCTCTCCTACCCGATACGTAAGCCATTCAGAGAGAGCCACCAAATGTCCTAAACTCCCCGTCCCACCAAGGTAATCTAGAATATCGTCATAGGTTTCATTGAAATTTCAACGAATGAACTTTTTGCACAAATATGCAGTTCGGACTCATCTACTTGTAGATATTCCAGGTTTAAAGAGGAACAACTATAATGTATAATGTATTTTCTCCATCGTCTCCAGTGAGCCCGTCCCAGTGTTCCACCGCTGTATTCCTGTGGATATCAGTTGCTATGCTGAATTTGCACAGGCGTTTGTCACGTTTGTTAGCGACAACAACGTGCTGCGGCGGGTCATCGCCGGGGTGATGGCCAGCAAGGAGATTATTATGGGCCTTTGTTTGCTGGCTTTAGGTATAGCACAGGGTCACACCTCTCTCACAGTAATTAGACATACATTCTCCTGAGTGTTTCCTGTTCTCATGTGTCGCTCTGCCGTCTCCCTCAGTTCTGTCCCTGATCATGATGGTTGTAATTCGCTACATCTCTAAAGTGCTGGTGTGGATTCTAACCATCCTGGTCATCGTTGGCTCCATAGGTAGCGTTTAAAGGCAGCGCACGATTACTCGCGTTGGCGACTGTGCGAGGGATGATGCTGAACTCTGTCCTTTTGCAGGAGGGACAGGCGTCCTCTGGTGGCTCTACGCGGACCACAGGAACGCTGTTGCTAATAACACCTTATCGGTGTTTGGGAAGGAAGTAGCCTCAGACAATGTCAAAGCCTTGCTTATCTATGCAATTGGTGCCACAATTTTCACGGTATGTTTGCATGTATGGATCATTTCTTATATCTTTAGGGATTGGAGCACGTTTTTAGAGCTTTAAAAGCTCGGGAAATAGACGAGACACCGCCAGTCTTTTCTTCTGAGAGTCGAGCTTTTTATTCCTGGTCGTAATTCCATCTCTAAAGTTCAATTCGCTGATGTCTTGGTTCACATCTCTCTGTCTGACCCAACCAGGTAGTCCTCCTGATTGTGATGTTCTTCATGAGGAAGCGCGTGGCTCTCACCATCTCCCTGTTCCACGTTGCTGGTAAAGTCTTCATCCACCTTCCCCTGCTGGTCCTGCAGCCCCTCTGGACCTTCATCTCCCTCATGCTCTTCTGGATGTACTGGATCATGGTACTTCTCTTCCTCGGGACTTCAGGTAAGGACGGGACTTGCAGTGGCAGCGGATGTTTGTCTGATGCGTTGAATTTTAGACGTGTTGCTATGTGCTGTACACGATTCATAATATTTTCTATTATCAGTGCAAACAAGTGGAGTATTGAGTTTGTTCCTTGCGGACAGTTTCTCACTGTTTCGTGAAATGACTGGGCGCCCACACAGGGAATCTTGTGCCAATCACATGACATGAGAGCGTGGAGTCAAAAGAACAGCGTCTCTTTTCAGCTCCCACAGTGCTTTCCTACAGCTTTTTATTTATTCTGTAAATGAGTATTTTTAAAGTTAGAAGCATCAACGTCTCTTGCTTTTAGTCGTTCCTAGTTATCGTTTGCTTTCACAGGAGCGCCAATGAAAAACAACTCCACAGGCATTGTTGAGTATGAAATGCAGGGGCCTCTTCAGTACCTGGTCTGGTATCACGCTGTGGGTCTCATCTGGATCACGGAGTTCATACTCGCCTTCCAGCAGATGACCATTGCTGGAGCCGTGGTGACCTATTACTTCACAAGGTCGGGGACAATCGTTTGTTTTTCATCGCACAAATGGCTGAAGTTCCCCCTCGCTGTTAATTTATAGGATCGTTTCAGTTTTAGGTTACACGTTTTTACTTCTGCCTTCTGTTTTTTGTGTGTGTTAGGAATAAGTCTCAGCTGCCGACTACCCCCATCCTGTCCTCCATGGTGCGTACCGTCCGCTACCATCTGGGCACTCTGGCCAAAGGCTCCTTCATCATCACCCTGGTTAAAATCCCTCGCCTCATCCTCACCTACATCCACAGCCAGCTCAAAGGAAAGGTGAGCTGCAAAGTCACGTCTCCGTTATTTTGCTACAAATATTTACCCTGCAAGTGTCAATTATCTGCACTTTAAAATACAGGCTTTCTAACTGAATGTCGTCTTCTTTCTTTTTTTAAACAGGAGAACGCCTGCGCTCGTTGCATGTTGAAGGCTTGTGTCTGCTGTTTGTGGTGTCTTGAGAAGTGTCTCGCATATTTAAATCAAGTAAGTCATTTGAGGCTGATGAAGTACATGGTAGTACACCGTGGAAACCAGGTCCCAAGTGTTTACAGTACTTGTGCCCACTTCTTATGTTGTCAGAATGCTTATACTGCGACAGCCATCAACAGTACGAGCTTCTGCACCTCAGCCCGAGACGCTTTCCTCATCCTGGTGGAGAATGCCCTCCGAGTCGCCGCCATTAACACCGTCGGGGACTTTGTCCTCTTCTTGGGGAAGGTACCACGCATAGACATATTCTGGTTTTTGCTTATGTGTGATACTATTCTAATGCGTTTTTTTTTTCTTTACGCGATTGTCTCAGATCATTATCGTCTCCTGCACGGCTTTCGCTGGTGTCCTGGCTCTAAACTACCAGAGGGACTACACCGTTTGGGTCTTGCCCATCCTCATCGTCAGTGTCTTTGCCTTCCTGGTGGCTCACTGCTTCCTTTCGGTCTTTGAGATTGTGGTCGACGTTCTCTTCCTCTGTTTTGCTGTGGACTCAAAGTATAACGATGGCAGTCCTGGACGAGAGTACTACATGGACAAGGCTTTAATGGTGAGCGATTAAAAGAGAATAGAGCATTTAAAGTGCACATTTTGTGTTTTGGAGATTAAAAATATTTGAAACGGAGTCTCTGGTGCGGTTAGTGTACATGTCTGGACCGGATTTTGCGTTCCGTTCAGTATTTGTTGTCCAAACGTTCCATCAATATTGCCATACTCTTCGTTTCTTGAAAATGTATTACCCCAATAAAAGAACCAACACTGTGCCAATGTGACCGACTCATCTCTTTCTGTTCCCAGGAATACGTCGAGAACAGTAGGAAAATGGATCGTTACAAGCCAGGTGATGGAGATGGAGGAGAGTTGAGGTCCATGGTGAGCTGGAAAATCTTTGCATTCTTCTTCAAACTGGATCCTGACTGTTCCGTTGTGTAAATCAGTGAATCAATTGTGTTGAATTCTATTACTGTGTCCAGAAGTTACTAATTTCTATTTTTATTTTCCATTGCAGGCAAATTCTTGAACAAAGTTCATAAAAACTGTTAAAACCACTAAAGAATACACGGACTTAACTCGGCCTTTACCAGCAGTTCTCTCCAAAGAAGTCAGTAAGACAACTGCATCCATCCAGGGGCTATTTATGTCTTCCACTTAAAATACACTGGATTTGGTTCTGTAGTTTTGAAAGATAAGATTTAACACTTAATAGATGTGACATGTCAAAAAAAAGAACTCGTTCTGTTTTTGTCTTTATAACCATTTTTGTGTTCAAGTCTGTAATATGAATGGTTTAAAATGTTTTTTATTTTCCCTTGTTCACTGTAGGAAATGGATAGCTAACTGTGGTTTGTCTGCGTTGTTACAGTTGTTTTATAATTAAATGAATTAAAACAGTTTGTTTCATGGTCACATGACTTCCTTCTGTCTTTGTCACATGGCCGACGGGTCTGCGTGCGTCAGATTGTGAACTTCCACTCCCCTTCTAGTCAGTAGATGGCAGCAAATAAAGTGAAATGTCAGCAATGAAAGTCTTAGGATCAGAACAAATAATTTATGCCTTGCAATAGGAAACGAATTAACACACATGAAATATTTGTTAAGGATGTTCTCCAAAACAAATGTACCGATTTTCATTAGGTGACAGAAATTATATTTATCAATTCCAGTAACACACTGTCACGAAAAGCATTTTCAGCGATGTCTGCCTGCGTCTGGCCTCCGAAAGAAGAAGAATTGGGTGTGCTTGTCGGTTAAGGAATGTACAACGTGCATTCCATTCCTATCAGATCGTATCTCTGTCCTTAACCCGAAGCCCTGGAGTGAACAAAAAGTGTTCAGCTGAGTGTAACTTTAACCACCTGAGGGCAGCAGCTGCTGCAAAAGCAATGACGACTCTGCTTCCCCCGCTTACCGTTTACCCGACAAAATCCAATTCTGAGGCCTGCCAAGCCTGCTCCCGCGACATGCGCACGGGGGATGAATCGTTGCACCAATATTTCTTATCCACATTTCAAAGCCTGATTTACATTTGGTTAGAAGCATCTGTGGAGAACTTGTATGACATGTCAAACACTGATTTCATTTGCAGATGATGAATTTCTCACCACACATTTTAGATAAATGCTATCTCCATGAACCGCGGAATGTTCTATCAAACTGAGAACAGGGTGTGTGTTTTCGTCAGAGGTGGATGGCCCAGTCAGACTGCAATCAATCTACTGACGTATGACCGCTGCCTCATCCCCACCAGTGTCTTTCCAATCCAGCATTGACCTGACAGCAATCAAGCCTCTGAACAGTTTGGGCTTATTGATGAGAAACCTCTGTGCACTGCTGGCTGCCTCCATAAAACACTGGAATCCAGGAGGGGGGGGGACGACGACAGCTTCCTGTCTGGCACAGAGTTCTGATGGAATACTGACCATTCCTGGAAGGCTTTTTGTTCAGGATAGAAAGAGAGGAAAACACGTTGTGCTGGAGGCTGCCTCGGCCGGAAGCAGCAAGTGTTGAGCCCGGAAGGAAACGTTAATATTGGTTATTGCAGTGAGCGCTTGTTTGCGGGTCGACGGCTGCAGTGTGTTGCCAATCACTTTTTACTCTTAACAAAGACAGTGGAAAAAAGTACCACGGCACACAGACGCCTTTAATTCTGCTCTGTTTGGAAACGGAGCGGATTTAACACACATACTGCAAAATAACTGCTGGTGCATTTATTGAAGTTTCTTAGAATGAATTTTAAACAAATACCATGTGTATTTTTTTTTTTTTTTACAATTTACATTTTAAAACCTCTGTGTGAAATATCTGTACATTTTATTAGTGTTCAACTGTATGAAACAATCACCCGCCTCGTTTTAGAAGCTCTGCTTCAACTGAGATTTCACAACCTGATGTCGAGTGTTTGAGCTGACTCAGATGCAGTTCCATGAGCCCACTAACTGTGTGTGTGTGTGTGTGTGTCAGAGTATTGACCACCAGTGACTGAACCATTAAGGTCAACCATTCTGCTTCCTCAGCATCTTGCCCCAAGAGCTCAGCTCAGGCCTTTTACAATGCTGCTTTCATTTAGAGCACAAAGAGACACAGACATGTAAGCAGAAATGAAAATGTTTGATGGGGATGACGGATAATAATAATGAAGGAGAGGAACACACGCCTTCAGGTTCATGAGCCTGATGCCGGCAATTATCACACCTGCCTTATGTGTTTTGTTGTCAGGCTGGTGGTTTGGTGGAAATGCAGTATGCTGGCAAATATACATAAAATCCTCTTCATTTCTTGAGCTTGAAACACAGACAAGTCAGAATCAATTGATGAATGTTTAAGGCGACTAATTGGAAGCAAACCCTTCCAGGGCGGCTGAAGGAGTTTTAATCCTACTTTCTAGAGATGCCTTCAAGGTATTGAATATCAATATCAAGCCCTGCTGACAAATAGTGGGTTGGGATACAGCAATCAGTTCCATTGATCTGTGTGTGTGTGTGAGGGAGAGACACTGAAGAAGATTTCTTAAAATCCCTGTGGTAAACATTTTGTGAAGAGCTTATACTAACTGAATAAGAAAGTAACTACCAAAAATCTAATTTTAATGCAGTTATGGCCCCTTTAAGAATTTTTACTAAATGCATAGTGTTGCAAACTCAAAGAGTTTTATATATATATATATATATATTAAATACAGGAGAATTAAATCAGTGTGGGCATCTTTTTATTGAGTACTGGACTGGACTGAAATTGAAAATGCCAGAAACAATCACACAAATGTAGCAGGTGATGTCTGACTTGCACGACTGCTCATTGCACAGCAGAACAGGGGAAGCGATAAAGTAAACCCACGTCACAGAATGTTTCTTATCCAGGAAACCTGCTTTCTGCACATCATAAGTGCTTCCTGCAAGCCGAGGCATTTCCCATTAGTGTGAAGCCATAGCGTCTCCCTAAGCGCTGGCAGATCACCTTTTATGGTGGGACACTTTCAAACGGAGAGAGCTGTGTGGAAATGAGCTGGTACATCTGCACATTTCTATGGTCAGCACATGGAGGGAAGTGGTGTGTGAAAATAAAAACAAGATTCACTTCCCTGTCTGAAGAAGCTGACACACACACACAGATCAAGATTTGGATATTGTTTCATTTCCTATCACATTGCTTATTCTGGCTGGATGTCTAAAGAAAAGGGAAGTAAGACTTTTTCAGGTCAATGAACATGCCTTTATCCTGTGCTATTTTATATTGTGTGTGTGTGTGTGTGTGTGCGTTTGCATGTGCATACATGCATGCACAGTGTGGGTTGATATAATATTCACCTGCATAATGCAGCAACTTTCCTACATTGAGAACATTGCCTTGAAACAGGTAGCGTGTCATTCCCGACCACCATCAGCCGAACAAGCGCTCAGCTTCCACCTTTATCTCTACATGAGCACATGGAGGGGGGGGGGGGGGGGGGGGGTTGGCATGTGCAGTCATATATAACACTCACGACTGTGCAGTCAAGCAAACGTTGGTCAATATAACTTTTATTTCCGCAAATCATACAACACACTGTAAAAATGCATCTGTATCATCACCTTTAAAAGCTTATCAGAGCTGAGATGACAGTGTGATTGGCTGAGTGCGGCTAAAGTGTCTGAGGTCACCCAAAGTATTTGCATCTCATCGCACTTTCAGAATGAAATGTTCTCCAGTTCGTGAAGTGGATTGAAATTGCAATTGAAAAAGGAGCGAGGGGAGAGAAAAAGCAGAAACAAAAAGACAGCTGAATGGCACTTTTCAGGTTTCAACGTGGAATCTCAACAGACGTTTGATTGACAATGAGGGAGATAAATAACCGAAAAACTACAAGCGCCCACCAAATCCCACCACAGAGTTTATAAAGAATGCACAAATCTGGGATTAGATTCATCTTTGAACATCGACAGATATTACGCTATAAATTGTTACAGCAGATTAGATACAAATCAAGCCGTAAAATAAAACAGTGTAAGATGATGAAACGGTATAAAGCTGTCTAAACCAAGGCTTCCTCTAGCCAATGTACTAATATGCAGTATAAACCATTTTAACTTTGCTTTTTAAGCTGTAACTGATAACTATATCTGTGCTTCTCTACATTCTAGCGAACCTATATTAACAAGTCAAAGACATGGGCCATTAAACACCATATTAAGAGACCTAAAACACACATACCAAAACCCAACTCGAATCAAGTATCTTGACACCAAACCACTCTTATTCAACGCAAAGACGAGCTTCATTCGGCCCAGCCAGCACGTTTCTCCCACAGTTCCCGTCATCTGTCTTCACCAGTGAAAGACACGCCATGCACTTTATCCCCCTGCCAGATGTTTCAAACACGTCTTCTCTCCTGCGTAGTTTCATTAACCGTGCCGGCTATTTATTCCATCACACCTGTGCGCTCAAATGACCTCAAATCCAAATAAAACCTTGTCTTGAAAATTGAAAGCATCAAACTCTACTAGTAAAAGGCTCCGGTGTGAGCTGAGACGAGGGTTTCTTTGAGCTCATTGATGTATTAGGGGTAGCAAAACCATCGTTCCACCTGCTTCAAGAGATCAGCGAAGGCTTCCCCTCTGCTTCTGAAACGACATCACATCATCGACCTGCTACGCCAGAATCCTTTCCATCTACCAACAATGGATTAGAAAAATAGATTCAAAACAATATTCCCCCTCTCGACACCGCTGGAGAAGCATTAATCTGTGGCTCCCTGTCGCCGAGCCTCGGAGATGATTGTGACTCAAACTGTGTCTCAAAGGACGCAGCTAGCATGTAATGAAGTACCGGTATGTCTAACACTTACCGGTACCTTGTTTTTCCACACAGTTACAGTCACATTTACCAAAAAAAAAAAAACATTTTAAGATGAAAAGAAACCTACAGAGTGCAATAGTCTCTTATCTAAATCACCAACATCCCACCTATACACGGGAACGCTTGATAAGGGATAAAAAGGTGGCAGGATTTCTTTAATTTTGTGCCTCAGGCATCAGAGTGCTGCACAAAGACAGGACTACGAGAAGATGTGGACCGTCCAATGAAGGGAGAGGTCTTTGCACAAGTGACCAACTCCCCCCCGGTTGTCAATTGGTCCTTGTCTTGTTCTCTGGCCGGCCGACACATAAGTCAACACGTGGCAATAACCAATCATATTCTATCGGAAGATAAATCATAAACATTTGCCAGGAGTATTTTTTTTCTTACTAATGGACGAACAATACGCAGAGCAGTCCGCAGGCGGTTACAACGATGAAGTATCTGCCAGGGGAGTCGCCTAGAAACGTGCAGTTTGACCAAACAGTTTTCTCTTTTTTTCTTTTTTCTTTTCTTTTGAACAATTATGACAGATATTCGTCATTGACGTCATCCTCCTCTTCATCTTCGTCGTCCTCATCATCCATATTGGCCCGGTCGCGGAGGACAAAGGAATCTTCGTTGTCGTCGGTGAGCAGCAAGTCCCCGCTGCCCGGGTCCCCGGAGGATTCCAAAATCACGCCTAGGAAGAGAATAAAGCGAATCTTACGAGCATGTTTGTGGCACTTTCACATCTGCAAATTCAGAATTATAAATATAAAATCCAAAATGACACTGATATCTGAGTAAACAAGTTGTTTTCTCATTCGCTGCAACCAAATTCTGTATTTTCTCGCGGAAGCACAGACCAAGCGCCCGTATCCTCCCAAGAGGTTGGCCTACCGCAGTTTGCCGGGCCGTGGGTGCGTGAGCCGGTCACCTCGTTGCCATAGCGATCCACGCACCAGCACTGGCCACTGCTGCTGTGGCACTGGTGGGATCTGTAGTAACCGCCTTCATCACAGGATGGCAGATACTGACCTGTCATCCAGAACACGGAGGCACACAGAATAAATAAAGATGGCACAATGCTTGTGTGTACACAGCGAAACTTCTGGGTGCGCTTTTGTCTACGAGAGACAGAGAGAGAGAGAGAGAGCAAGAGTCTTTGTCTCACCGAGCAGCTTTTTCCCTGCTTGCTTTTTGTTGATGCCAGACAGCTCTGCTTTACAAGGAGAATCTGAAAAGGAGAGACAAGGACTCTGGTGACTGCGGAAGAAAAACTGCAGAAGGCTACATTTTTTGGGGGATGCATCTGTTCGTGAGAGCTTTGCTTCACTGCCTTCTGTACTTTTTCCTCTTGTCGTGATGCTTGTCATCCTGCTGTCGTTGCTTTTATAAGTGGAGTTCCATACACTCGGGTGCACTTTCTTTTTGTCCATAAAATACAATGGCATTTCAATGTTGTTATTTTTTTTTTCTTTTTTTTCCAGAACACTAGTGTTTGAATGTAAAGGCAAAAATAAAATATGTGACCAACTGGGAATTATTTATCTTTAGATAATACAAGAATACAAGAAAAAAAAAGTGGTTTATTGAATATGGTCCAGTTGTCATAGCATCGGCTATAATAACACAATGCTCTCAGTTGCTGCTGAGTTTTGGGAAATGTAGAAAAATCTTATAAAAGAAGCCAAGTGTTCCAATTTTTAAATGACAATTTATTTGGAGTATATACTGGAAATATTCCCTCATTGCACAGGAAAGAAAAACATACTGGCATCTGTGTTTCTATGTCCACACAGGTGTGAATGCAATCTTAAGTATTAGCATTTGCATGTGAGTGCAGGGAGACAACATACCTGTGTACCTCTGGAAGCACGTGCACCACTCAGAGCTGGTGATTACTCTGTCGACACGTTTGTCGCACGATTTGAAGAATGCATCGGAGCACGGCTCATTCCTGTCCAGGTAGAGGCTCTTGATCTCCGATTGGTCCAGCTGGAGGTCAAAGTTTGTGTCCAGTCGGGAGAACATCCAACCCAGGGGGTCCTTACAAATCGGTGACGCCCCAACCTCAAATTCTGCCGGGCGAAGGGTTAAACCATGTGACGTGCGGCCGGGGGGCGACAACGGCTGCGATCATGAGCGAAGCACTGCTTGGTGTTTGTGCCGCGTGACTCACTGTTCTTCTCTGGCTTCTGGATCTTCACTCTCTTGTGGTTGCCATTCTCATGCAGCACTCTGAACCAATCTCTCAGACGACTCACCACCTCCTTCAGGTCTGACTCACTACACACTAAGGAGCAATAACACTAATGATTAATGATGAGAAATTGATTCTTTAATGCCCCCCTCCCCCCTCCCCACCTACTCCCTTGCGAAGGTGAGAAGTTGGGAGTCAGCTATAGCACAGCTGCCCCAAACATTCAGTATCATGCAAAAACGATACTTTAGCAGGGCAGATGGGCTTTAACTTGCCCGGAGAGGGCATTAACAGAGGCTTTGACACCATCAAATACTTTTTTTTTTTATCCAAGGGGCATTTACAGTTTATTCTGCCAT
The DNA here is from genome assembly GCF_040956055.1 of Brachionichthys hirsutus. Taxonomy (NCBI): domain Eukaryota; kingdom Metazoa; phylum Chordata; class Actinopteri; order Lophiiformes; family Brachionichthyidae; genus Brachionichthys; species Brachionichthys hirsutus. Next base: position 131,750 of record NW_027180453.1, read on the forward strand.
GTATTCTAGCTTGCAATGTGGAGTCAAGTGTGGACCCTCGTACCTTTCTGCTCTGCAGAGCTCTTTTCAAGCTGAGCGGGACAAGGACACAGGCCAGGACACTTCACAGCTATCTTCTTTCCTGCGATGCACGCATGGTACTCTAACTTACACTGAAGGGTGAAGGGATGAGGAAGAAGAGGACGTTGACTCAGGATACTTCACTCATAAGACCAAGTGGAGCACGCGTATACACAGCTGTCTAATACGAGCGAGAGATCAAGCGGCTGTTTGCACAGGTCGGCTACCTTGGAGGAATAGGCGTGGCCGTCGGTTCCACACACTGGGGAGGGGTGGACCACAGGGCAGGGTTTGCACTTTGACCCTGGACTCTGGTACAAATTGGCATCTTTAAAACTAGAGAGTAAATTCAGAGTAATTACTTCACACAGACACACACACACACACACACAAACTGCCGCATGGCTCTTGATGGAAAAAAAAATCAGAAGATGGGTCTTGGTCTAACTGAGATTCCAGTAAAGCAGTAGTTACGTTTCATTTACATTACATTACATTTAGTTACATTTAAACTGTTACCGTTACAACTGGCCCTTTGAGGGAAGCCATAATGCTGAGAAAATGCCCTCGGAGAAAATGAGTTTGACACCCCTGATGTAGATGGTGTAAATCCAATGTCCAATGAGTGCTTTGTGAGTTCTGAATCATCATGCACCGTTCATCCTTCCAGCATCGTTCAAAACAAATGTTTTCCAAAGCATTTTTATCTGCAATCCATTTCCTTGTTCTAACATCAATTTCAGAAATAATACAAGGATTAGGATTTAGGAATTATTGTTTTTTGATGTGCTCACACTGTGTAATGGTAATTGCGTTGTTGAATGCAAAATGAGGTCAATGTGGCGTTACTGTCTTCCGTCCTGGCTGCAGCGTCCCAAACAGACACACACTCACACACACACACATAAACACATACAAAGCCCTTTCATTTCACTTGGCAGGACTTTGTGTCGGGTGTAAGGCGGTCCCAATGAGGGGGGGGGGGGGGGTGGCATTGAAATAAAAAAGTAATGTAACACAACAGTCACAAAAGAGGCAGAGACGCTAGCCTTGTGTTGCAGCATGATGTTTTCAAAATGGTTGCTCACATTTTAAACTGTAGGTTCAGTTTTGAAACCTTACAGCTCTTTAAGACAGCAAAAAACAAAAACAAACGTGCTTTGTGTGCACATGTGTGTGTGTGTGATGGAGTGTGTATTTTCTTACCTAACTCTCCTCTGACTTACACAAGAGGCAGTCTTATAATCCTCAGCCACGCACACCTTGTGGCGACTGCATTTGATCTTAAGACAGGGGTCTTTGGCTGGATCAAGGCCTTAGAAGACAAAACGGAGACAGCATTAGAAGCCTTTGGCATCCTATATATTCAGGTGACTTTTTGGCTGCGCCGTTGGACGCATTACTTAAAACGAGGGTGAAGCTGAGTAAACACAAAACGCTTTAAATGTTTTTAATGATCATTTTATTTCATAAGGCAAAAGCGTGATCCTTTACCTAAACGGTGCCTGGCCCTTATGAAGCTAAAGAGAATGAGCAGATTTAATAACTGGTTGCAGCTGGACCTGGACACGCCCAGTTCTAACGGCGCTGCTCAATAACCATCACCTGAATGGGCCGTTGTCAGAAGCATTAAGTCAGCTGTTAGCTCTCAATAGCGGCATGTAATGATGTGCGTAATTTTAAGTATTTTTTTTTTACTCAAACTGGCATTTTGTGTTTACACAATCCAATACTTTTTTCCAAACATTTTACCGTACAAGTATTGTCAAGTGTTGTAACCACAGTAAATGCTGTTGGAGGCAACATTTCCTATTGTTCTTTAAAATCCTGAAGTCAATGATACCTGCTCAAAACATTTGCTTACCGGTACTATAAATATGTTTACAGATTCAAACTGTGCAGCTATATGTCAGATCTTGCTCTCTCTCTCTCTGTGTGTGTGTGTGTGTGTGCGAGAGTTGATTCCATGCAGCCAGAGCACAGTGTCCTGTCGATGTGTCTCTGACGCTGTACTTGTAATACTGTTAAGTACCCTTGCAGCTAAAAACAGATGGAACTTGTTACAGAAGCCTCCTCTGATCTTAAATCAGCCGGTCTCATGTGTGCTCTTTCTATGCGCCGTAGGTGCCTCAAAACTAAGGCTGATCCCAGAACAGTGTGTGAATGACCTCTGCTCTAAAAGATCCTTACAGTAATCCCTGAGCAGCTTTGGCAGATTATCCTGCCGCCATCCTCCAACGCACTGTCTAATGTTATTGTTTCCCCCGACATGTCAGTGGGTGTGTGTGTGGCTGCAGGTACAGTATGTGAGTGTGTTTGAGGATCCTGCAATAAGTGAGAGTGAAAGTGATGATATCATCCTGCTGTGCGAGGATGCACGTACGACCTTATAACGTTCTATTACTACAATGACAATAAGGAGATGCAGTAGCGTTAAGCTGCATAAATCAACTGCCATTGCAGTGAGAAGATGGGGATAGCATGGAAATAGCAACTCATGCACGAGCATATATGTGTGTGTACACTAATAACTCGTTGAATGTCAACATTTGCCTAATGACGGTTTTCACTAGTGAGACGTTCACCATCCTTTCCTGCACTATTTCCACAGAGCCATCATGAGTCATGGAGCTGACTGGTCGCAAAATGCTTCCGTGTTTCAGGGAAGAGACGAAATCGTGACGAAGCGGTTTGGCTGTTCATCATTGTTCTAAAGCAGGTATGCATTATGCAGAGTAAATGTTTCAATTGCACATTTCCTGTAAACAAAACATTACATTTAAAGATACAATCCACGATCATGGAGTATATAAAAATATTTATCTGCTGTCCTGTTTTTGTAGTTGTTGTTTTTGCTTGTTTGATAGTTTTTTTGTTTCTGACAGTCAACAGTACTAGAAGTTCTTATTCTCACCCACCTTGATCAAAGGGCTTGGTCAGAGTCCATGTTCCAGGCTCCTGAAACAGGTTTAACCGATAAAAGTCATGACAAATAGCATTCAAAATGACATCTAGGAGTATATAATCCATAACTGGTGCAAGACGTGTAAATGATGTGAATGACTTTATACATATTAAGCATACAAACCTCCACTTCCTTTGTGAGAAAGCATTAAGGAGAGAGAATTCATTTTGGATTATTTTTCTTTTTTAGGAGAATTGGCAGAATGAAACAGCAACACAGCACCAAAACAACACGAAGCACAGCACTGGAGAAAACATTTTTTAAGACAATGTAATATTGATGCTTCGGCAGCTCACCGCCATGATTTATGAACATGAGAACTTTAGTAAGGATTTAATATTAAACTATTTACACACTTTTCCTGCACAATTAAAAGCGTACTGTCATGCAGACAGTGAACCTCCGTGGTTGTCACCTTGTCATCACTGTTTTTTTTTGTCTCCACAATCTAACTGAGTGGCACAAGCTACTCTGAAACTAAATGCCATGCACAATTAAACTGTCTCAACAACAATCGGTGTCCAAAGACCCAGATATGCTTCAGCTATTGGCAAAAGCCCGATTTATACTGTAATATCGGAATGTCAGCAAAATCGTTCAAAAGGGTTCAAACGTGCCGTGAAATGCAAAAGCAAGCAAATCGAAGAATCCAATTATAATATGCACACATTTAGGGACCCTGCACACCCAGTGTGAGAATGAACTGAGGAGATGGGGATAGAACATACCATGCATGTTCGGTATGGAACATTTGGGACATAGAAGACCGGGGTAGCCCTGCTTTGACAGATAATCAATTTACCTCCATAGTGCAGTAATCTATTAATTAATTATATTAATAGTTTACTGGTGGGTCAATCATCATCATATCACTCTTTCTCTCTCTGTGTGTGTGTGTGTGTGACTCATTTCATTCTCAGAATAAATAGGAAGAAAGAGAAATTGGAGCGGCATCTCATCAACATAAATCCCAGAGCGTGATTGCACAGAGATCAGAGTGTCTTATCCGGCCAATTAGAGCCTGTCTTGTTGGTTTGCGCAAACCTATGTTGTGATAATCTCGACCAATCGGTGTCAAAGGCAGTGAAACGCCTTTGACACCGTATGCTGTCAAAGGCGTATGCTGTATGCAGAATCACCTCCGACGCCCACATTTGCTCATTTATTTTATTATAGTAATCTGCGGGCATTGCGTTATATATGATCATGTATAGTCGACAGAGAAATCAATTATGACCATAGCATCAGTTATTAAGCTGCTATTAATTAGGACGTATTGAAAAAGTGTGCAATTGAAGGTGTGCATCATTATCTTAATGATTCAGCTGAATTCAGTCCACGATTCAATCATCGCCTTAACGAATGATACAAAATCAGTCACAGATTTATGGTGTATCCAATTAAAATGTCAATACAGTGGCACAGTTTGTTTTTAGAGACGCAGGCATGTGAATGTTTTTCATAAAGGTGTGGAATCTGCAGGATTTTTCATCGGTGGATCAATAATTGTCAATTCTACATGTTTCAAATAATAGACAAACCGGTTCAGTGGTTCGGCTGAAATCTACCATCAGTCATAGCCACACCTGGACTACCATAAGCTGCTTCTGGGTGTCGCCGATGGTCAGAACTGTGGAGGCGAATTGTGAACTCTATGTGTGAGAATGTGTCTACGTGCTCAGTTGTGTACTTGTACTGTGTGTTCTGACCAGCATGAAAACCCACATGTAACCAGCCGCCCACTTTCCAAAAGCAACACAAAAGATTTGAAGTGTCTGCCAAAAATAGCACATTTTAAATTTACCTCTCTGTTTCCAATTCCACCTCTATTCTTCTCTCCCCACGTGCGGTTATAGCAATCTTTTTTTTCCCTGTCTTGTCCACAAATAGAGACAGAACCATGTGCACATTTGGCTCTGCTAGTTACTAGCCCATAATATGTCATTTGCATATTCATTTTGTTTGTTTTTCTCTCCGTCTACAGAATAAGTCCTCGTCAATACGGTATGTTTTGCCTCTGACAAAATGTGTCACCCCCCAGTTCCTTTGTCCTAATGTCTTCCTTGCCTTCACCCGAACTTCTAACAGGAGAAATACGTGCACTTTTCCCCTCTACTTGTCCTGCTCAAGCTTGTCGCACGCATGCTAGCAGAAGTGTAGGGAAACACACACATTGAGGTGCTTTGAAGTGGAAAAGGCCTCAAGCTTTGCACCTCCCCTACATCATTCACCCTCCAAAACACAAACAGCGTAGGACGGACGTGCACGGCAAAAAACACACAGGGAGGAAGAGATATGATTTGAAGAGAACAGAGGAGGAAATGTTTAATCTGGTCTCATGAGATCAACAAGAAATAAATGTGTTCCTATTCCTTAACGTCATTCATGTATTTGTTGTGTTTGTCCATCCATTGTTAAATTTTCCTCCTCTAATCTTTTGGCAGTGGTGAGTAAAAACCAAGGTCCAGTACTCGGAGCGCAAGTGCCTAAAAACCCCCGAGATGACATCAGAGCACCACAGGCGGCCCCGAGCCTCTCCAGCCACCCTGGCAGGATTTAAAGTAAATAAGTGGCCAAGACCCTTCCAAGTGCACTTAGCAGGAGACTCACTTATGATTCGTGCTGAAAGATCAAAAGTGGTAGTACATGGCCAAAATATACTATTTAAATCACAGTAAAAAAAGGTTTTGGCACAGAATAGTACATTCATTAAAAAGAAAAAAAAAGTAGGTGTATCGCAGCAGCTGTTAAACGTTAAATTATGAAAAGTGTGTGTGTGTGTGTGGGGGGGGGGGGTCCCTGCAGGATTGAGATACCACTAGCAGTTTGCATGAGAGTAAAGTAACCAGCTATCTTTATGTGATCCTATCAGAGGAAGTGCAGTTTATGCATGGCTGGAAAAAAAGAAAAAACTAAACCAGTTGCAGATTTCCTAAATGGACCCTTGAGATGTAACCTGAAAATTTCCTGAAATTGTCCAATTAATAATTATAAGCATAAATGCAAAAGTGTGAGAGCAAACGTGATATTTCATGTAATGTCGATACAACTCCACTAGACAAGCGTAAAGTGAGAAATAAACTCCATGTCAATATTTGTTTTTCAATTTAGCTGAATTCCTTTCGAATGCTTCGCGGATACGCGCCGTTCCGGTGTGAAAGAACGTACAGTGCCACGGTCTATCTGGGACACGGCACTAAAGCAGGAAATGAAAGTCACATGCATTCAGAGCAGATAATGCCTCGTGCTCCACATCTACCTCTAATGCTTGAGCCTCAAGGTTAAAATACAAACGTGAATAACCTTAAATTCACCGCTATGCAGTCCACTCACTGTCATCTTCCTTTCAACGCTCATTACCCTGCTACTCCCTGAGGTCTGCCATGTCTATCAAGCCGCTATCAACGTGTTTCTCTCACTCTATATCTCAAATAGGAACACACGGCCAATGGCATCGCCGGCCTTTCGGTCCACAAAACCGATTTGCATAATCCCAATCCTGCTAGACAGTTGGACCTAAGGTGTGTCACGTGTGCGTCCACCTGGGCAGATGAGTTGGCTCGCTTGAATTTTAAATCGGAGGGAATAATGTGAGAGATGGAAAAATCCTTTTAAGTGTTGAATAGGAAAGCGTGCATTTAATAAAATTAGCACTTGCATGTATAGTTGAAAGGGAATGCTGCTGCTTTCATGCCTCTCTCCGACATCAAAAAAGAATCAAGGGATCCAACTCAAAAGAAAATACCTCCAGGATGTGCAGTAAATGGTAGAAAGACTTGTTGATGTGATTGAAGTGTATTTCCTCCACTGTTCCGCAGCAAAGCACAGCCCCCCCCATAACAGAAAACCTGTTTCTCATATGTGTGTGCATACATGCGTGTGTGCGCAGGTGTGTGTGTCTATCTGTCTGTAAATGCAAGTGCTAGCATGTACAAATCAGTTCTGCCTGTGTAGTTCTGCATGTAGAACAATCTGTGGTTAGAGGCACAATGCGCTTCTGACAAATACACTCCACCTGAAACCTGCATTGCTATTCTAAAACCTTTACGTCAGATTCTATTACTATCATAAGGCAGTAATTACCATAGGGTGGAGTAGTGAATACATCACGCTTGGACAAATGTAATATCTACAAGGGTCGGGCAATTATAAACATAGGATTTATTTTTACTAAAAAGCTCATGCCTAAGAGTTTTCAGCATGAGATATAGATGTTACTCTTGAATAGGGGCAATAAGGCCTGATGGTTAAACACTGAAATTAGCAATAACCGTCACAATAAAATAGAAGTCCTCTCAAATGAAATCATTGATCCTGCACTTCAAACACACTCTCGAAAATGAAACCAAGTATATTTTTAATCAAGCTATAAGACGCTCGACTGAGCTTCAATCTGACTGAGGCGTCTTTTTATTTGACTTTTGTACTCAGGTATACATAACATAGGTGTCAATGAATAAAACTACAATATATACCTAAACCGACAATTAAAAAAAATAAATCTCTCAGCTGCTCTATTTGAAGTAAGAGTTAAATAAAAAAATAATTGCCAGCTTCCACTGTAATGCTGGATATAAAGGCACAATTGTGGCGATCCGTCACGCAGCAGCTCCCATTGCTGTTGATTGGGCTCAGTGGGACATGTTAGACACATATCAGTACCGGTACAGAGGTTACATTTAAATATCAAATTTAGTTTGCTATACCAAAGTGTTCATACTTACACTCTGCAGTACCTTGATTCAAATCTGGTTTAGAGACTCTAAAAAATACAGTGATTTACCAACAAAACACAAAGTATTTACTGCCAATATACAAAATACAGTATGAAACTGTAAAAAGGGAGCACAACTCAGAGAAAGCTGATACCAGATAATAACTTTACATCTATTTTATTTAAACTACCTTTTATGACGAACAGTCAGGAGCTGCTTTGTGGAAAATATTCGGATTGAAGTAAATATGCTGAAGCGCAATCGCTGCTCCTTTGCTCGAGATGCGCGCGTAATAGTCTCATTCCCACCGTGACTCAGTGTATTTATAAGATCAACGTGCTCTACTTTGTCGTTTTCGCTGCAAACCATCTTCACCGGTGGGGCATGTGCTTTTGTTGTGATACTATGGGACGCATACGCTCCATATTACACACACACACATTGTATTAGAGGTTAAAGCAGTATTGTATTATCCTGGCTGGCTTGAATGGCTACTTATTTTCTGCTATTTTATTCATCTAAAAAAAAGATCCCACAGGCCTCCCGGCTGGGAGACCCTGCTGCCTCACACCTGCGCGCACCGCGCGTGTATTACTGCCTGTCGTCGTGCCTTTGTGTATCGCGGAGGCCATTTAGCGATCTCTGCTAAGCAAATGCTCCCATCATCACAGGACGGGGTCGCCCCCTGTTCGTTTACTGGCAGACGATGGACCGACACACGGAGGGCCTGTGACGCGTCGCCTGGACACGACCAGAAAACGAGGAGCGCATGATCGCAAACCAATGAGCGTAGCTATACGGGGCTAGGCTCGGAGGGGGGGTTGGGGGGGTCAATTAGATCATGAGGGGAGGGGCGACAGTGATAGTACCGGCCACAAATATGACTTACGTCTCTGAATTTATCCCATCTCCCCGCCAGCCACTTGTCATCCAAAAAATTGCCGCTGTCGGAGCGAGCGGAGACGCGTCCAAAGGCGAAGGCGCACACGCACACGCACAGCAAGGAGACGCGCAGCATCTGCGGACACAGAACCACAACAGAGAGGACATCTGATCAGCCTGCAGCTCAGCACGCATCACATCCGCGAGGAGAGCTGCGCGTCTGGATATCAGGATGCCGAGGTTGTTGTTGTTGTTGTTGTTTTTCCATCCCTACCTTGTCGCATCAACGGCTCCACGGACTGTGCGCTCCCGCTGCTTTCTGTCACTAGTGAGAGCAGCCCTCTCTCTCTCTCCCACCCTCTATCGCTGCCTCTCTCTCTCTCTCTCTCTCTCGCCCTATCCGCGCCGACCGTCTGTGCGCAGCGGAAAACGGGAACGCGCATGGCATCGTGCGCGGGCCCTGCGCCTTGTCGCGTTTCTTTTTTTCTTTTTTTTCTCTCCCCCTCATCAGAGTGAAAAACGGGTCAGAACCAGTCCTGATATTGTCATCATGGCACGGCTTAAGCGTCTTCTTATAATTATAAGCGATCAGAGGAGGTTTACTACGTGCAGGGGATGCTGACTGATTGCACACAAAAGTAGAAACAAACAAACAAATAAACAGTTATTTCAGTTATCAGTAGATGTTCAGTGGTTCCATGACAGTTTATAAAGTCAGTAACTCTTTAAAGCCCAGTCCAGTAGTATTCGATATAAAAAAGAATTCCAAGATAAGTTAATTCTAATAATGAAGTAATTCTAAAGTTTGGCCTGATGGTGGCGCTAAGGAATAGATCAATGTTTCATTATCAAGGGGTTATTTAGGTATGACACAAAAACTTGGTCTGTTCTTTAATCATTTTCTGGAGGCAAATATCCGTGGCATCAGATTGACCTCAAGGATAAAATGTTTTCAGGAGGGCTAATAGAATTATCAATGTCTACAGAGAAGTTTCATGGCCAGGCGGGTCATGGCATAATTATGCACAGTTGCTGTAGAAACCATTGTTAACCTCAGCCTCACATTTCCATCGTCATAAGAGGCTGTGGAACAAATGAGTGTGGAAAAGATGGCAGTGCGCACATATTTGAAAGTCAAATTAGAACTATGAAGTATGCATGACTGCATTGGAGGGACACACTGAGTTCACCATGTAGTGTGCATCAACTGCAAAAGCACAATCAGGTGCGTACAAGTAACAAAACAACATAGATGCGTATTCTAAAAGGAAGCGTGAAGCCTGTAAACAGGAAGTTGGTGGCGGAGAGAAGCCATGGTTGAAAGAGCAGCCGGCGTTCGTCTTCTTTCTTTGTTGCTTTGTTCACTTGTATGAACACATGACTGTGATGTGATGGGGGGGGGGGGGGGGGGGGGTGTGTAGGACTCTGAATATGTATTTGTGGGACCTTTTTAGCATTAGCACAGATGAAGTGGTATATTATGTGTGTGTGTGTGTGTTTGTGTGTCTTCCAGAGGGTTCATGCATTATTCAGTCTCTGGCATTAAAGATGTAGATGTGGTCAAAGACATATGCAGGAGAGACACAGGAGAAACGCGGCCGCACGCAGACCTCTGTTGTTGCAGCTCTGCCCGGATTAATCCCACTGAAGTTGGATTTTCTCATTTTCTCCTGTAAATAACATAAAAAAATGTTGAATCAATCTCTGCACCAAGAGAGAAGAACAGATAAGTATAGATACGATTGAAGGGAAAAATAGGCTAAAAACAGCGCAATGTGTGAATGTTTGCTCTCAACTGTGCATGTGTGCGTGTGTGTATTTGGACAAGAGAGGCATGAAATGTGTCTCAAGGAGCTGAGATTTCACAGCCCAGTGACTATGTCTTTGTGCACCTGCTCCTTGAAACTGTGGTGAGGGAGGAGAGTGAGGTGAGGGTGGAGAGTTAGCTGAGTGAGGTGAGGGAGGAGAGTGAGGAGAGTGAAGTGAGGGTGGAGAGGGTGCAGAGGGTGCAGAGTGAGGTGAGGGAGGAGAGTGAGGTGAGGGTGTGGAGTGCAAAAATGTTGACTACACAGAAAACATCACCGTAAGATACCTTTACCACACAAAACCATTTTGCATCACACAAACACATTTTGGAATGAACAATAAAGTTTATTGTGTCCTGTTCATCAGCAATTCATAACTGTAATTCGATATTTTAGAGTCTGCAATATCATACAATTGCTTTTATTACGTAATTTAATTTGATGTGAGTAGTTATTCTACAACACCACATTTATGTTATTATTGAGCATCTGTTGCCATGGGCACCGATGTGTCACTATGACAACCTCCACTCTTCCGTTTTATTTTATTACTACTCATCCTGTTTGAGGTGAATGTAAGGGGCATTTATGTGAAGGGGGGCAACAAGTGGCTAGCTGGGAGATAGGATACATTACAGCTATGGGATAATTTCTCCTCTATTTAAAAATCTAATTATTTTTTTCAACATTTTGACTTATCAGGGTTGAAAAACACAGATCTTCCTAAAAACATTATAAGAACAATCGCTCCATTCTTCAGAGGCGTCTCAAGGACAGCGTGACAAGGAGCTCGTGTGCACAATACCAGGAACCCAGCTTTTTTTTTTTTTCACGTTAAAACATTTTGCTTAAGGGAACACAGGAAAAGCTAATTTGGAATTAATAACAATAACGATGACTGTGTTCCAACAAGTCTCCTAGAAAACTTCACTGGGGAGCAAATCAGAAGCTGGAACTGGTTCATCTAAGATGGAACACAACCAGCGTTGATGCTAATAATTACATGGTTTCTATTCCTGCCCTGACATGTCAAAGCAGCTGCAGTTAAATACCGGTATAGGTGTGCTGACGCTTTTCATCCACCATTAATTGCATTATATGCATATGAGTTTGTCCTCCTACGGCTTCTGTGAAAATGGTCATGTGTAGATTAGCTGTAACATATTCCTTTATTGTAATTCAAGGACCCAGTCCATGAGAAACGGATCTAGATATAACTGTATAAGCAAGCATGTGCACAGAATCTCTCTCTCCCCCTCTCTTCCCATCACCATGTGAGCGATAATGCAATAAAGAATTAGAGATAGATCCACGTGTCTAAATCTTTAATTGGCTTTCAAGCCATGTGTCTACTCTTCTAGGTCCAAGTGAATTTATGGACTTTCTTGGCCCTGTGATGAACCGGCTTCTAGACCAAGATGTACCACACCTCTTGTTTGGTGGCAGCTGATAGGCTCCCGCCCACCTGTGACCCTGCACAGGATAAGCAATGAGGGAAAGCAGATAGGTGGTTGCTGCAAAATAACAGGGAGCTCCTGCATGAAGATGTTTTTTTTAGCTTTGTATAATTTTATGTGTACACATGAAATTATGCATATGTGACTGAACACATATATGTGTGTGTGTGTGTGTGTGTGTGTGGGGGGGGGGGGTTATCTTGCAAAGCAGACTTTGAACATAGCTTCAACAATGAGGTCAGAGTGAGTCCTATGTTTTAACCCCAGGATGAAAAGCTAATAGCAGAATAATGACAGAGAGGGAAACTGCAAGCAGGAGATAAGGTAGACAGAAACAAAATGGCCACGAGAGGGCTGATTGTGGAATGAGAAAACAAACTAAAGCGAGAGAGAGAGAAAAAGGCCTGTTCAAACTGGGGACACGCTTTCTAAAAGCATCCATCTGCAACTTGACATTCCAGATAGCATACACATATAATGTCATTTCATTTCCCATAATCTCACACCTAATGTGGTTTCAAGTCTCTTCATTTGTTCAAATGCAAAAAGATGGCGCACTGACAGAGAGCTTGTGTCTGTGGTTCAGGTAACAAAGGCAAAAGGGCCAAAAGAAAGAGCAAGAAAATCATGTTTTTATTTCACTCAACATTTTTATTTTATTTTATTTGTGACAGTATTTGCTCGCCCCCTTGTGGTGAATACTACACATTACATGAAACAGAAAAGAGGCCCTTATAACGCCTTAGAGAGGATACAGGAGACAGGATTGAAGCACCAATTAAGATCTGTCCTTCTATAATGTCAGCCTATTCACAATGTCTCTGTGAGGTAATAGTTTTCTCAGGCCTGCTCCATTTTTCATTTTTGAAATAAGGTACTAGTGAAACGGTGCTGAGAACATTTCCATGACTGAACACACGCCTGAATATTTTTCCCAACTTTTTAAAATCAACAATTTGACTTGCAGTTTTCTTGCTGAGTTGACTTGAAGTCTCAAGTTTGCCCCAAATGCAGCTCTAATAAACCGAACAATCCCACTCATCCATTTAGCTTCTCAGACCCGCACCCACACCGCCATGGATCAGTTCTGTCTTAAAGAGTAATATGGAAAATATACAGCCAAACCTTTATGAGGGACGGAGTCCATCCACTCCTTTATTGCCTTTATTTCTGTGTGACTGTGACCCCCCCCCCCCCCCCCCCCCCTTACTTATCTGAAAGCAGTAACAGCCACCTTGTTGCTTCCTCAAACTCGATGTTGCCCGCCTGTCCAAATGCTTCCATAATGTGCATGAATGGCCGCTCCCTATCGACAGTATAATGTGTGCTGAGTGGACACACACAGATAAATCTAATCCAGTCAGATAAAATCCTGCAGTGAAACCTTCATAGAGGATTTAATGTTCAGTTTCAGAACCTGTATTCACTACAAGTTGATTCCACTGTACTTTTATTTTGTGGCGCTGTTTAAATTGTTAAATCATTCAGTGTTGTGTTTCTCTTGTTATATTATTTAAATGAGGTACCATAAATAATAGACGTTAACAAATTAAACAGCCATGTGGAATCAACGAATGATGATTAATAGCTCTTATAAAGGGAGTAAATATAGTTAATAAACTGACATCTGAATGGATAGGAGTTATAAGAGGCATGCATCAATACCCAAATAATTGTAATTAAAACTATCTGCACTATGTTGTATTTA